>NW_015557079.1:1822026-1831531 GCF_001515605.1 Sinocyclocheilus anshuiensis
TTATTATTATTATTATTATTATTATTATTATTATTATTATTATTATTATTATTATTATTATTCTTAGGGTTATGTACCAATCTGAGCTGAACTGAGAATCAGTTCCTGTATTTGAATTGAGGTAGCAAACATAATGCAGAATTGTAATTTGAATATAAGGAAGTTAAGATATTCAGTAGATATTACAAGATATTAAGTATTGAATAAAAAATAATAAAATAAGTATAAAAATAGTATGTATATACAGTATATATATATATATATATATATATATATTTGACTAGAAACAAGACAAAAATACTAAGTAATAATACAAGCACAAACCTGACTGTCATGACGAAGACTGAATTCTCACACAGTTGTGTAGTCTGGCCTGCTAAACCCTGCGGCTCTGTGCAGCCTCACTTCTAATACATCACAATGACTGCTCCCACAGCAATGAAAGTATGTATTGACAAAATGATGGCTCGCTAATACTCAGTTTTCCACAAATCAGGCCTCTTGGGAGTTCTGTGCTCATTTACACGGGCTAACAACAAATCTAAGCGCAACCCTGGTGTCGATTGCCATTTTCTTTCTGCGTCTGCATTTAGCTTTGGTCACTGACGCTGTTTCATGATATAATATACTTCAGGGCCCACACATCTTCATTCTTAATTGAGATCAAAGTTCAATTAAGATGGAGGTGGATTTTGAAGGAGCAATTGGTGAAGTTTAGTTCCACTAGCAGAAAACTAGACAGCTGTTGACTTTTTGAGAAAGGTCAGGGCACGAGCATCGCTCTGAGAAACGGCGTGTCAGTTTTAATGAACAGCATGACCTTAAACAATGGAGCCGGATCAGTCATTTTTCCAGATAATATTCAAAGTGAATGAACCCCTCTGTGTGTGGATGTGAAGGAAATATCGATGCCAGTAATAGAACTGACACTTGTTTTGCTCAAAGCACTGTACCTCTTTCTCATGCAAACATCCTGCGTTCTCGGAGGAAGAGGAAACACCTAATATCTTATTTATAATTCATCAGCACAAATAGATGAAAAATGGAACTCTTAAGTTCTGAAACATTGTTGCACTTGATTAGAATAGTAGTTCATTTAAAGGTGCAGCATGTAAAACAGCTAACGGTTGAAATTGCTACTGCAAACTTGGCCAGGCAGACATAACTTGGAAAATTTAGTTATTTCTTTTTAAATTTAATGCTGTTGTGTTTTTATGTAATTTTGATATCTTATTTGGTATGTTATTCCTGTTAAAAACCAATAAACATTTAGTTTAAAAAAAGAAGAAGAAGAAAATAAATAAATTGTTACTGCAGTCCAAATTCAAAATATTTGAGAGTTGTTTCTTCTGTTGTTTCTTCAGACTCAATGCTTACGTGGGTTGCAAGATTGAGGAACACCTTACACTCTTAAGTTGATTAATTGATTTATCCGCATTTTAATTTGCTTTTTTATGCCGATGCTTTTCAGGTTGTGTAGAATCTGATTTCTGACCCACTTTTTTTGCTGGCTTCCATGGCTGAAGTACGCTGTGTTTTCCGCCAACTGGCAACCCAGAGTGTCGAAATATTATTGGGTAAATTTGCAGTATGTGGAATCACACACAAATATGTGAACTGAGCATGTTTTCTTAATATCTACAAACGTTACAGTATTTTTATGCTTTAGTACAGTCAAAAAAAATTACCCAGCACCTTTAGAAATCATTATGGAGAATATTTTTATGTACCAATCAGGCAATTTTTTATGCTTTTTATTTTAATTTTTTCTGGAGTTGTTTATTCCTGTAAAAGAGGGGAAATATGATGGTTGCTCAATTTTTATTTATTTGTTTAGAAACTCTGTGTATGAAAGATGCAAATGACATCTGCTTTGTACAATGAAAGTATCTTCAGTTTGACCAAGGTATTCTTCATAATGGTGCAGAAAATGTTAGAAATGATTGTATTTTCAAGATAATGTAAAGAGTTATTGCTCTTCAAGTATTTGCATCAATTTGTGCACTGTGTGAGTGTGAACAGAACTCAGCGATAATTATTTTCAAGCATAACATGATGTGATGTACCTGCTGCTCTAAAACTGCATATAGTTGCTTCTGGACCACCAATCTCCATTGCATGCTTCCATCTGACGTTGCTGTCTAGTGGGGTCATGCAAGGGTGACCGCTGACAGACTTTCAAATTGCATCATTTTGGCAGCGGCAGGTCCTATATAGAGCTGATATTTCACAGGTCAGCACGTGCAACACCAGTCAGACCTTTCGGAGCAGGACTTACCTGATGTCCCTGACCTTTTAAAGAAGTCAGAACTTACCTCTCAGCGAGAAGAAACACAATAACTTTGCCAATGTTCATTTTCCCCTGGGATTCTCTTTGTGCCATCTCTTATTAGGGGGGAAACTCATCTAGATGTTTTTACGATCTTTGTGGCTTCATGGAATTGACATATGCTAGGCTTCCAAACAATGCACTCCGATCAGACAAGACAGACATTTATATTACAGTGTGCCACAAAATAATTTTTTTAACTCTTATGACCTCAAAATAAAACATAAATATCTTGACTTTTATGAAGTAAATAAATATTATATTATCTATCTATCTATCTATCTATCTATCTATCTATCTATCTATCTATCTATCTATCTATCTATCCATCTATCCATCTATCTATCCATCCATCCATCCATATTATGAACTCTAGTTGCTATATTTGACCGTACCTCAAAACAGCTCATAAACCTCAGGATTATGATTCCAGATTTAATATATAGAAGATTTATGAAAATTCTGTGGGCTCCTGCTTCGCCCCCGCTCCGTGCTTTCTGACGATGATCATAAATCACTAACGATTATTATTCAGAAGGTCATTTACCACACTCTATTTTTTTATTGATATTCTTACCTTTTTAATTACACTCTGGTGGGACTTCCCCTTATATCCTGGAGCCAACTCTAATTTAGTGTCTGTCATAATAATAAATTGAGAATATCATTACCGCCATCAGCATGTGCTCACTAGACTGGATTTGCAAGCGGTTTTCTAATTTCAGAATCAGCCTCAGAGGTACTTGTTATGTTTGCTGTAATCAAATTAAAATCCCATCAACACACCAGATGTGTCAGAATTTGGAGTCAGACCGTTCCCTGTCCTGCTTTAGACCCCCAAGGGTCTTTCATTCTAAGGAAAATATGCTAAAGAGATGAATAGAGTAATATACTTGACAGATAATCTCTGTCAACGTAAAGACTGTAGGTTTAAAGGTCTCATTTTCCTTTTATCACGGCCCCAATTTATTTATTATAATGACACATGTCATATTGTGCTTGACTCCAGAGCTTATCTGCTGGATTGAGTGCTCCGTTGATGAGACATCTGGTTTCATAGCAGTTTTTTAGTGTTTAATGTAAGTATGTCAGGAAAATCAGCAACTGACTTATCAGCACTGGCTACTATACAGAGCAGGTCATTTAGTCTAGTTCAGACCAGTACCATCAGAAAATGAAAGCATGCACAGTTGCCATGGTTTGAAACTCTTGAGCTGCATGTGCTCTTGTAGAGCGCTAAAAGAAGTATAATTAGTTTCCATTAATCTAGTATCAGTTTTGCTGATATTCTTGTATACATGTTTATCTAGATGGAAATGCTAGTGCTTGTAGGGCTGTAAAAAAGTAGCATTATGCTTTAAGCTTTGGTTTGTGTTTCTGTATAAATTAAATAGTGCTTTGGTTTTGTCATGACACTCGGTGGACATCTTGTTTTCAGTTGGCTGCACATAGTAAGAATAATATCACTGTACAGTTAAATACTTTGGAATTAGAACAAACCCATAAATGCAATGTTGGATTACTATTAAAATATTTTTAGGACCTTTGTTATTAGTAGTGTGTTTGGGGTGTTTTCAGTCTGTTTTGGAATTTTATTAGAGGGTTACTTAATGGCACAAGTCAAAAGAGCCCCAAGTGTCTATGTGCATTTTTTGTTTTTGTTTGACTGTCTGTTTGTTTGATTTTAATTTGTTTTTAATGATTTTTATTTATGTGTTTGTTTGTTTTTGTTTGGATTTGTTTTGTTGTTTGACTATTTGTTTGTTTTGTTGGACTGTCTGTTTGTTTGATTTTGATTTGTTTTTAATTATTTTTTGTTTGTGGTTGTTTTTGTTTTTGTCTTTTTTTTTTTTTTTTGACAAATCCACAATGATATCCTCTGCTAGGTCAAAACTGTGTATTTGATCACTTGGAAAAGTACATGTAAATCTCTCCTCAACAAACTATACAGTTTGACTTATTGATCATGTCCAGAGCATAAATGTTGCACAATGAAGTTTAAAGGGGTCATATGATGCTTTTTTAAAGATCATTATTTTGTGTATTTGGTGTAACAGAATATGTTGACATGCTTTAATGTTCAAAAAACACATTATTTTTCAAGTCTTTGCAACTTCAGGGATCTTATCTATGCACAATCAGCTTGTAACACTCCAAAGAGAAAGGAAAACTTGAAATCGCATCATATGACCCCTTTAAAAGTTTGGATTTTTTTAAGATGCCGAGTCCTAGAATGAACTTCGCTTAATGTAAACCCTACTCCCTTAATTCTGCCTGCACTTAAACTCATTAACGAAACCAATTTAACACATTTACTTCAGTTACTTTTAAACTATCAATACGTAAAATAATGAACATCTAATGCAAAAAGTTAATGGAACATTTTATAACAAATTGCACAACCAAAACAAACTTAAATGTTTAAAACCTTAAATAGAACCACTAAACTAATGTCTTTCTGAAAAGCAACTCGTCGTTTTAAAACTCTGACAGTTGCACGTCTTCAAAATGGAGAGGAAACTTTCCAAAAGTGTTGGGAGCAATATTTCTTTCCACAGTTATAAGTTTAGGCTGATTGGATCTAAAGCTTCTAATTGGGGGAGAAAGAAGCAGGTAACTTGGGAAAAGCACTGAAAAAAAGAATGAAGGGATGCAAATTAAAACTTTCAGTTGTACTTGGAGGGTAGTTCTTTTGCAGAGCTCTGCCTTTCCAACACCAACCAGACTCTTGACTCCTTTGAAGCACACTAGCAAGTTTTAAGGAGGATGTGAGAGTATGTATGAACATACTATCAAACAGACCCCTTGAAAATGGAAGAAATGTCAGGAGAAAGGAAGGGGAGAGGAAATAAAAGTCCTAATATTGGAGTCTGCTCTTCTATTCTACCTCCCAAAGACTGGGTATGAGGAAAGGAGCCATAAAGAAACAATAGCATTGGGGTGCTGCTCATTTGCTGAATGATTTAAGTGTCACAGACAGTAGGGGGAAAACAGTTTCCTCTTTCTGTCTCTTACTTATTCTCTTTCTCTGTCAAAGCAATATAGTCTTGTTTCCTAGCAGAAAGTCTAATCTACAGTAATGAAAGCTTGTTTTCCATTAGCAGGGCTTGGCATGTTGCATCTTTTCTTATTTTTAAATCGTTTCTGTGAATACTGCATGTATGTAATGAGGTATAATGGGCTCACAGGAAGTGAGAAACAGGCTAGAGAGAATAGAGAGTCACTGCTCACTTTTGTTCTGTTTAATGGCAGAGAATTCAGAAGAGAATTAAGCATGTAAGATTTCTATCTATAATAATAATCTATTATAGATATCTATCTATATCTTTGAACAGTAAAAAATACTGTTATATTTTGGATGATATAAGTTAAAGTTAGTCACTCAGAAGTGCCATGTTATTGCTGGTAGTTTTAATATTTAATAAATATTATAATTTATTTGGTTATTTAATAATTTCATGAATTAAATGTACATTACAAACACATTAATTATTCATCATAACCCAAATCCCAAATAAATGGAAACATTTAACCTGAATTCATCGTTTATGAATGAAAAATTTTGGCCTATATATGATTCATAGAATTATATAATCTAAATCAGATTAATGTCTTTGACTGGGGTGCCGTTTGATTTGTCTTTATTGAATTATTCAACTAAACTGTCAGATTGCATGCATTTAAGAGATTGGTAGGGCAAGATTGTGTGCTATTGCAGCTAAATTAGCAAATGTTTCATTTATTTATTTTAATAATGTACTGGATGAGCATCATCATACAAGATAAACTCATCTCTAAACATATAGTTTAGAAACTCTCACTGTTTCTAAAGGGGCCATCTTCCCTTTTCTTCTTATAACACTTACTTATAGACAGTACCAGTCAAAATGGTTTTTAATTAGATTGATTTCTGAAGGATTATGTGACACTGAAGACTGGAGTAGTGCCTGTAAATTTCAGCTTCGCAATCAGTTACTACTGTTTTTACTGTATTTTTTTTTTTTATCAAATAAACAGATCCTTGGTGAGACTAATTTAAAAAAACATAAAAAATTGTAGTGTATGTACAGTCAACCAGTCTTACAGTCCTGCCCAGGGCCCTAAAATCTCACGGGTCGGCCCTATATGAACGCGTTCTCTTGTTCCTTTCCGCTGTCCATCCTCATGCCCCACTTTCTAGATGTAAAGTCAGAAAAAAGCATTTACACTTTCACAGACCTGAATTCTCATGACCTGAAGATGTCACCTTAAATCAGTCCTGCTGTCCAGAGAGAATACGTCCATGTCTGTGCAACGGTGATGGACATATCCCTCGCCTCTCCATATTCAGATCCCCTCCCTATGCTGTGCTTTAACAGCCACCCAGAAAACAGACGCCTTAAACCAGAACTGGATTACACAAAAGACAGGGAGCTCATTGTCTCTCATCCCAGCTCCATGTCTTGGATGTTGACATGCTGGAGATGATCCTGAATTGACCACAGTCTGATCCCCATTTAGTTCCCTAGCATCTGCATTGTGTGTGGGCAACTAATGTTTGTCCTTCTGGCTGCAACCAGAGAATGTCTCAGTCCTCATGCAAGAGTAATAGTGCCTTGTGGAAATGTCAAACTTTTATACTTCTTTTATTTTAAAGATTTATTTCTGAGCATAAAAGCTTTCTTGAAGATCATTGAGAGAAAAGGAGAGTCTACAGAGGATTTCTGCATGCTTGACAAGATGAGCAGTTGAGAAAGATGTTAAGTTGCAGTCTTGTGTGTGTGTGTCTTTTTTCCTTCTTTTAACTTAAAAATAAGATTAAAATATTATTATTAATATATTAATTAAAAATAAAAAAATATTTACTTGATTTATTTCATTTCATTTCATTGATAGAAATTACACAAGCCAGATTTACTTTTATATATTTAACTCATATTACCACAGTTCAACCTATCAGAGCTCACTACCCATATTACATTTATTTCTTTCTGTGATAGTCTAAGTATTGTGATATATTGATTAGTTCTTTAATGAAGTGAGGTTTTATGCATTTATGATATTCATACATTTTTAATGCATTGCTTGCAAATAATACATTGCTTTGCACATTGCACCTTTTTATCTGTATTACTGAACAAACCAGTTGAACCCATGTGATCAATTTCACTTTAAAACATTATTACAGTATTAAATAAGCAGCAATTGATTTTTTATGTAATTTGACCTACCTAAAAATCAAAACAATGCTCGATCAATGCAGAATAATAACAGTGATAATAATGGTTTGAAATATTAATACTTGACTTATACAGAGTCAAAATCATAGTAGAAGAATAGCTTCACTATACTGTATTGATTTTTGTTTCTTCTCAAGTCTCAGCCTCAGACAGCAGAATTGACCCGGCAAACTCTAATCTGATTGGCTGGTATTACGCAACTTCCAGAATAAGGACACAACAAGAGATTTTTTCATCAGTTCTCCAGGAAAGTCAATTGACCAGGTAACATGGATGCAGAGCAAATTTTCAAGAAATTTGTGAGATAATAAGAGTTTGGTTTGAGGACTTATAAATGTCTCTAGGTTACACATGTAACCATGGTTCCCCGAGGGAACGAGATGCTGCGTCGAAACGCTATGGGAACGCCTTCAGCGTGACCACGCTCTGAATCACGTGTGTAATCAGTCCAATGGATGGGCGGGGTGACGTAGCGACCAGGAAGCTTAAAAGCACGTGTGGTGGATACACCGGCAGCTTCTGGGAAATGAAAGAAGCACTCGCAGGGATGCCGGAAGTATGGCAATGAGATGCAGCATCTCGTTCCCTCTGGGAACCATGGTTACATGCGTAACCTAGAGACGTTCCCCTACAGGAACTCGAGCTGCATCGGAATGCTATGGGAACGAGAATGCCCATGCCACCAGACTTAAAAATCCCTGCCTAGTGTGGAAGAGCACAGCTAAGGCGAAAGAAAGGGAGCCAGGAGTGGCGCAGAATGCAGGTAAGAACCTGACAAAGTAAGCGGGGTGGACATCCCGCAGCATCCTAAAGGCCAACTTCTGGAGGAGTGAGCCTTGACCCCAAGGGAGAGGGGAGATCAGCGGACTCAAAGCTATGGAATAGCATCCCGATCCACCACTTAGCATAAGCTTCTCTGGCCGGAGGCCTCAGCCTCAGCGCAGGTGGAGGAAACATGTAACTAGTGGGTCTCTCCCGAAAGACCGACCACCGAGAGGGGCGTGGTAGGCAGCTAGGGCCGCCATGGAAACCTTCAAGGTGGAGTGGGATAACCCTGCGGAGAACCGTACTTGCAAGAACTCCAGCACTGAACCAGCTGGGCAGTTAACTGGGTCGAGCTGGCGGTTGCCGCATCAAGAAGTGAAGGATCACTTCAAGGAGTACAGTTTCCTCTTGGAGGGATCTCTGCTGTGCCCCCTCAGGGGCCACAGCCACAGTTCCAAAACTCCGAGCGGGGGGAAGGCCCCGCCTGAGAGAGGAGATCCCTCCTGACGGAAATCTCCCACGGAGAGCCATCGAGAAGAGAAATCAGGTCTGAGAACCATACTCGCCCCGGCCAGAACAGAGCCACTAGCAGAAGACGGACCCCGTTCCGGCGTACTCTCTCCAGAACTCCCGGGAGCAGAGAGATTGGGGGAAAGGAGTACAGACGAAACTTCAGTCAAGTCTGTACCATAGCGTCCAGTCCGAGAGGAGCTGGATGCGTCAGAGAGAACCAGAGGGGACAGTGCGATGTCTTCTGAGTCGCAAACAGGTTCACCTGAGCCTGGCCAAACAGTCTCCGAATCTGCTTCACCATCTCGGGTTGAAGCCTCCATTCCCTGGGCCTCGGCAGTTCAGTTCAACTGACACAGATCTAGAATAGGATGCAACACCCCATCCTTCTTCGGGACTATGAAGTACCGGCTGTAGAACCCAGACTCTCTGTCGTGAGGAGGGACCACCTCGATGGCCTCCTTCTTCAAGAGAGTGTTTACTTCTTGTTCCATTACCAGAGCCTGGTTTGGGGCCCACCAGAGTGGGAAGATCCCTGCAGAAACGTTTCCGGGTGGATACTGAGAGTCGTGCTCGCTGGAGACCGCTGTGCCCTGAAGCACCAGAGGTGGCAGGGTTGACAGACCGATCTCCTGAGGGCACTGAGGAGAGATGGGCACCGTATAATGAGGTGTACACCGCT
>NW_015557079.1:1831571-1836640 GCF_001515605.1 Sinocyclocheilus anshuiensis
GATCGCCTGAGGGCAATGAGAGACGGGCACCGTGTGATGAGGTGTGAACCGCTCTTCCCCAGAGGGGCCTGCCCTCAGAGGTCCTGAGCCATGGGCATAAGGACTTTCTCTTGGCCGAAGTCCTCAATTGAAAATGATGGTCCTCAGACCCGTCATCTCCTTGGAAGACTCAGACTGACAGAACCAGAGCCTGCTCGGGGCAGGACCCAATGAGACACGTCTGGCAGGGGCTCCCACAATGCCAGGTGACCTATTAAGGGAACCAGTCTCTCGAGACTGGCCTCTGGTGTACTTAGAGCAGCCAGCTCGGTGTCCTGAAGCGGAGGACCGGCAGGGGACGACCGAACTAGCTGCTCTAGAGACCTCCTTTGAGGTAGCGAACCCCCCAGAACCGCTACGTTTCTGGGCGGACACTGAGAGTTGCGCTCGCTGGAGACCACTGTGCCCTGAAGCGCCGGTGGTGGCAGGGTTGACAGACTGATCTCCTGAGGGCACTGAGGAGAGACAGGCACCATATAATGAGGCGTACACCGCTCTTCCCCAGAAGGAGCTGGCCCTCAGAAGTCCTGGGCCATAGGCGTCAGGACGTTTTAGCCGAAGACTATCCAGTGAGAATGACGGTCCGCAGATCTGCCTTCTGCTAGAAGCCTTTGGCCCGGGAATGAATGAGGAGCCTGAATGAAGAGCTGGAACACGGCTGGGGCTGCTCCTGCCCAGCAGGAGGAAGAGAGGTAAACACCATGCTCTCACTCGAGAATTTATCCCAAGAGCTCACTATATAGAGAGTGAGGGAGGAGAAAGGGGGAAGCCCCTCTCCGGTCCCTGCTGAATAATATAAACACATGTATATACACTGAACAAAATTATAAATGCAACACTTTTGTTTTTGCCTCCATTTGTCATGAGCTGAACTCAAAGATCTAAGACTTTTTCTATGTACACAAAAGGCCTATTTCTCTGAAATATTGTTCACAAATCTGTCTAAATCTGTGTTAGTGAGCACTTCTCCTTTGCCGAGATAATCCATCCACCTCACAGGTGTGGCATATCAGATTATTGCACAGGTGTGCCTTAGGCTGGCCACAATAAAATGCCACTCTAAAATGTGCAGTTTTATCACACAGCACAATGCCACCTCAGGGAAGCTCATCTGCATGCTCGTCGTCCTTATCGGTGTCTCGACCTGACTGTAGTCCGTCATCGTAACCGACTTTAGTGGGCAAACGCTCACATTCGATGGCGTCTGGCACTTTGGAGAGGTTAACTTCTCAAAGCCAGAGTATACATCATTTAATTCCTCAGAATTGAACACAGCCAAAAAACCAGACAGGTAAACAAGGTCTGATTATGAAAGGATTCAATATAACAAATCATGAATGACCTCGGCAACGCGCGAGCCACTCGATCCTAATGCATAAGACTTTCTTCCCTCGAGAAGAAACGCCAGCGGGAGCAGAGCTAAAAATCCAATGTAATGTATGTTTTATTTTATTTATTTATTTTTTAAGGACATTTATAGAATTAACACAGCCAGCCACCTCAAGAGCTGACTGCATGCTCTGCTCCAAAACAGACTACACATAAATCGCGTGCATCCCCACCCCTTGTTTAGCGAGGGCAGGGAGAACGAGCGATCCAAAAGCAGTCTGCACATATGCAAACAATATCAATCTCCTCAGAGAAAGATAGCTACAGCAGCGAGCTCTCACTCAGAAGGGGAAGAGACCGCAGCGTGGGCTTCCGAACCCCGAGAGAGAGCGCTAGATCTAGTGAGTGCAGGCGGAGAGAGGCCAAGCCTGTCTCCAACCCGTCCGCTAGATCCAAGTGCGATCTCAATCGCCGCCATGCCTCAGCAGCAGCGGGACTGGAACCGCAACGATCACAAACACGGACACACTCCTTGGAGTGTGCCTGGCGGGAGAGGAGCATTTGCAGCGGGAAGAAGCACAATCAGCCCCCTCAAGAGTTGACTGTGCGAGCTCCGCTCCTCAGCAAACAACACACAAACCATGTGTATCCCCACCCGTAATGTAACGTGGGAAGGGAGGAACACACAGTCTAACATGCTGCTTGCTCTCGCCCTTAAGCTTTGTCTTTTGAGAAGCATAGACATAATATGCTTGTGCAACTGGGACAGACAAGAATAAATAAGACTGACACACACACAGCGCTTGCTGAATGACAGAAAGCTGCCGGTGTATCCACCGCACGTGCTTTTAAGCTTCCTGGTCGCTATGTCACCCCGCCCATGACATCTCGCCCATCCATTGGACTGATTACAAACGTGATTCAGAGCGTGGTCACGCTGAAGGCATTCCCATAGTGTTTCGACACAGCTCGAGTTCCTGAAGGGGAACTAGTAGTTATTCACAAGCAAAATTGTATATTGTGCTTGTTTTTCTTTTTAAAGTATTGAGCAAAATACACAATATGCATGTGTATCCATTCTAGATAACCATTGCCCTAAATTGCATGTAAAAATACAACAAGCTATGCTTGGTCAAGTCGCTCTTTTCCTGTCTAAGTAGATTTTTCTTGGCAGAAATAAGCTATAATGTGATTCTGACCATATCATGTTATCCCATAATTCAAAGCTCTGGCTGTGAGAGACTAACCTCTGCTAGGCATTTTGACCCAGAAGTCAAAAAACTGGCTCAGACCCGTGGTATTGAATTTAGGCAGCACAGGACTTTTATTATGCAACCAGCGTGATCTTTGGCCTTAATGAGCATTTCATTACTTCCAAATTATATTTAATTGGTCTTTTCCAGACTCTAGGGTAAGGGTCACGACCTGTAGTGAGTTTACTACTTCTTCTAGTAAATAATAGAGTAAGGATGTACGTTCCGACCCATTTTTGTGCTCCTTTGTTGTATTGTCCCTGTTTTAGTGTTTTGTTTGTGGAGCTCTCTGACCTTCATATTGTCTGTGTGAAGAGCTTCACTTCGACATTCATGCTAGACAACCCCTCAGAAACACCCGCAAATGCACATCTGCAGGCGAACTGCCGCTTTTGCGATCAATGAGTCATTGTTTTTCCTCTTCTCCCCATCTCTGTCCTGAAAGATGTGTCTCATTTCCTGAGGTCACCTTTAGAGCATGACGAAAACTTCCTTGCAGATTGCGTCCCATCTATAAATGTAAATAGTGGAGTTCTATTATTTATCCACTTTCTAATCCGTCCCGTTCCTCCCTCCTTTTCCGCATTTGGCTTCTCCTCGCCGTCTGTTGGGAAACCCCACCACTGCTTTCATCTCTTTCTCTCTCTCACAGTCTATTTTTCCCGAACACAATTCTCCTCAACACCTGCAGATATCCACCATGCTCCCTTAATGTGGCAATTCTCCAAAGTCATTTTCAATTATGCTTCAATGAGCTCTGTTATTAGAGCAGAGACGCTGCTGCCGACAGTCTGCCTGAGGCCTGAATTGTGTGACCGTGTGTGTGATTGTCTCTGCCGTGTGTCTGAGAGGAAATTGAAAAGTGGATACTTGTGCCAGATTGAAAGCGTCTTTGTGTGTGCGAGGATATATGTTTGTCTTTGTCACACTTTCGCAAGGAAATTGCTGGAGGCAGCGTCCCGCTAGCCGACTTGATTTTGGTCGAGGGTGTCACACCTACCGACTGTTTTTGGGTGACAGATTAAACGACCACCTATGACATTTCTCTCCGATTCACTGTCACAGATTGCCAAAAATAAGCGTATGAGTACAGCGCAAACAATTATAATAGACTGAATTAGGACTCAATTTGTAGAGTGACTTCAGCATGTGTATTTCTTCCTTTGGGACTTGCACATATGTGTGCGGCTTCAGTGAGGAAGTTTTACGTATGTTTAACACTGACGTTTCCATGAACAAAGCCAAATAAAAATATTAGAACACAATACTAAACTAATGCAATTAAACGGCACAAAATGTAACATTAAATATTCTATAATGTATACATAACTGATAATAAGAGTAATATGAAATGTAGTTATTTAAGTAAAACAATCAAATGTGAATTTGGAAATGTGGTAACTCTTACCCAGCATATGCATCTTTTTTATTTTATTTTTTTTTTTTTAAGTATTGTTAACTGTTATAATAATTTATTTTTGTAATTTGCAGGTATTTTCTTCTTAGCAATGAACTTACATTTTTGTTCAATTTAATACAATATTTTTACTGTATTTGGTACAGTGTCTTTTTATTATTATATTATAGTATTTATAACAATTTTGAATTAGCTTTTCAGTTTTCATTTTCATTTTAGTTTAGGTGTATTTATGTATGTATATATGTATGTATTTATTTATTTGTTTATTTATCTATCAGTTTTTTAATATTTCTATTTAGCTTCAATTTATATTATCATATTAACTTATATATTATAATTTATAGTTAAAAATAAATAATGTATAGTTAAAAATAAATAATAACAATTTGAAGTAAAAAATAATATTTATTCATTTATTTATTTTAATTTACATTTTAGGTTTAGGTGTTAATAATTTTATTATTTGCCTATGTCATTTCAATTATTTTTGTTTTAAATATTTATATTTAGCTTACATTTATATTTATTAATATTTTGTTTCATATTTTCAGTTTTCATTTTACTTTTAGTTTAGGCTTTAGTCATTTCATTCTTTGCTCATATCATTACTTTTTAAAAAATATTTATATTTGTAGTTTTATTTTTTGTTTTTGTTTTATACACACACACAGCCACAGCTTTAATTCAATGAATTATTTTCAATAATTTTAGTTTTAAAACTATTAGCACTATTAAAGCATACTAATGAAGTATTTTTACATTATTATTATTATTATTATTATTATTATTATTGTTTTTTTTCATTAAAATTAGTAATATTTTATAGTGTTGATGTAGGTAAGTATTATTTTGAATGCTCTAGAATTAAACACAATGACAGCAAAGATGATCTTACAAAGATGAGCTCGTTGATGAAATCCAGATTATGACAATTTTATTTACTGCCTTTTCCTCGGACACCGTGATAGCAAACACATCCGTCATGTCTCTGCCCTCCTGTTTCACCCTCCCCTCTCCTCTCCTCTCCT
>NW_015557079.1:1836841-1863393 GCF_001515605.1 Sinocyclocheilus anshuiensis
CCCCCTCCCCTCTCCTCTCCTCTCCTCTCCTCGCCTCTCCTCTCCTCGTCTCGTCTGTGGTGTGCGGCTTAGCAGAATGGATTTTCATAGTCATCATAACATTTTCAGTCATGCATCTGGGTGTGAAGTCAGCTCTGGTTGAGCTCTGATGGAACTGCAGTGATACAACAACAGGATTTAAAATTAACAAAGGTGGTGTGTTACTCCAGTGCATGTATTCCATCCTGACAGCGCGGTGCTAACAGTCATTACCAAAGTTTTCCAAACAACGTACAGATTAGGAGTGTGATTTTTGTCTTTATAACACAACACGTTCTATCTGTCAGATGGTATCAAGTGTCACTTAGAGTTTCAGCAAACTTTCCCGTCTCGTCTCCTATCACTGTTATTCTCCTTTAATATTCATCTGTCCCCAGTGGCATCCTCAAGAAACAACAGCCTATATTTTTAACCAGTCTTTCTGAACAAACTTGGGTGGTGCTTACTATAATTGGTTGTTCTTTGACATTTTTAGGGAGTTGCTAAAATGTTCTGGGTGGTTTATTAGGTGGTTTCTTGGCATACATCAATAGAGCTCACCCCCAAGTCTGTGAAATCTTTGTCCTCGTGGCTCTAGTCCTTACTTTTAATAAAAGTCTAAGGGCTTTTTCTGTCTTTTATTATCTGCTAGGTACAAATAGTCTCAGCAAGCTGTACAGTTTGAGGTATCACTCACAAATATAGTGCTGAAATTATAAAGAGGAAATGAATACTTTTATTCAGCAAGGGCACATTAAATAGAACAAAACTGATATTAAATAGAGTAAAGACTGACAAAAATAATATAGTAAGTATTTAATGTAAATGCTGCTCTTTTAAACTATTCATCAAAGAATCCTGGGGTTAAAAATAATCCACAAAAATAAAAAGCAGCATGATTGTTTTCAACATTGATAAAAGACTAATGAGAGTAATACAAGAGTAATGGCTACTGAAAATTCAGCATTGCATAAATAAATAAATACCATTTTAAATATATATTAAATTAGGAAAAAGTTTTTTTTAAATAGTAATAATATTTCACTATTTTTACTGTATTTTCTATCAAACAAATGCAGCCTTGGTAAACAGAAGAGGATTCTTTCAAAATATTTAAAAATCTTACCAACCCCAAACTTTGGAAAAGGAATGTATATTTAAGCAACATCACATACAGCTAATCACATTAAAAACAATAAATTAATGTTGAGTTACTGACATTTTAATCAGATATCTCCAGCTGCATGTAACACACAGTCAGTAGTATTTTGTTTCTGAATAAATCATAGTATTTGAACAAATTGGTTGAATGAATGATTCAACGACTCACTCAAACACAGTCAGTTTCATTCCTGAATGAATTTGTGTTTTTGAACAAATTGATTACTTGATTCAGTGACTCAATGGCTGCGTTTACACTGGCACAAAAAATCCGATCTTTCGCTCACATCTGACACAGATCGGAATTTGTTGCACACGTGTAAACACAAAAACCCACACGAGATCCGATTTTTTTGCATCCGATCTGAGCCACTTCCAAATGTGGATTTTAATCGGATACACATCTGATATCTGGACATCCGCCCTATGTCTAAACACACATATCCGATTCTCCACAGAACTAACACAGATATCGGATACCAGTCGTGTCTAAAGTGAATGTAAACAGACGTGCCAAAAAATCAGATATGGTCAAAAGATCGGATCTGTGCATTAAGACTTGCAGTGTAAACGCAGCCAATGACTCATTCATAAAGACTGTCACTTGCTGCCATCGACATAAACTGCAGATAGAGTTCCTATACGTAACAGTTTATTTATTTCACGCACGCAGTAAGTGTAAAACACACACCAGGCTCACTAGTGGTTGTTAGGTTGACGGTAACAGGTTTGTGTTCAAATCCTCCCTGTCTTCCTGTCTTGTCTCTCTGCACCGCACAGGTAGTCTGTCAGGGCAGACACTTGATTTATGTCAGCGTCTGCAGCCTGGAGTCAGACTAACCTCCACCTCACACGCACACTTCCTCCACCGGTGACTTCAACCAGCACAAATGGCATAATATATCACAAGAAGATCTTAAAGCTGGCAGTGATGCGTCATCCCTGCATTTCAGCTCACTTTCCGCCTTTGTACCCACACATCCAAACAATAGCCTGCTGAATGTGTATTGCTGTCCTCCAAGCTCACTTCAGCCCCAGGGCTGCTAAAAAGAGAGTGTTTCAGATCTCTCTTCAGACTCATCTTACTGGCATAAGTTCAGGTAAGAAAAAGTGTTTCCATTCAAAATCCTTTTTTTTAGTTGCCCTGGGGAATATGAGTTCAAGCGATTCATCCAATAGGTATCTTTCCCTTTCTTCCTTTCATTTTTCACTGCTCTCTACACCTTTGTGTGTTTTTTCTTTCTCCTGTGTTTAGAGCAAACACAGACACTATCTGCTGGTCAGCAGCCAGCTGACATCACTGTAGCAGACCGTTGTGCTCTCAGGAACAGATCAGCAATCATTTCCGTTTTTCTAGATGCAATCACACAGGTCTAAACAACATCTGTGGGGGTTCGTCTTGATGAGCAGTGGTGGTGCGTGAGGGAATTTTCCGGAGAGGCAAATGTGTAAATTCATATTGATCCAACACACACACCCTACATCGTGTCTGCGCTGGAAATGATGACGCTGCACTTCCAGATCTTTCACTATTTCACTAATTGGACTGTAGACCTGGCAACAGTGAGTAGAAGAAGGGGAAAAAAAACATATATATTACGGCTGCTTCTTCCTCGTTTTCTTCTTCTTCTTCTCAATATTATTATTATTAGTTGATAATGGTTGTCCTGTGTTCATTTTTTTTCAGGATTTTTTAGCGAATAGAAAGTTCAAAAGTACAACATTTATTTGATGTAGAATTTATTTGTAACATTATAAATGTAATGTCCTTTTTTATTAATTTAACGTGTCCTTGCTGAATAAAAATATACATTTATTAAAAAAGCATTACTCCAACATTATATATAAATTAATATAATTACATATAATTATACTTCCTGATCTTTCCTAGCAACAGTGAGAAGAAGAAAAAAACTGCAGTTAAAACAACTGTTTTCTCATTATTATTATTATTATTATTATTATTATTATTATTATTATTATTACTGTTTTCTGTTATTAGTAGTAGTAGTAGTAGTAGTTGAAAATGATTGTTCTGTGTTGATTTTTATTTGTAATTTTTTTTTAGGATTCTTTAGTGAATAGTTAAAAAAAATAAAATAAAAAACAGCATTTATTTGTAACATTAGACACGTATTTAATGTCCTTTTTGATTAAAGCATCCTTACTGAATAAAACTATACATATCTTTAAAAAAGTCTTCTCCCCACGTTATATATAAATTAATATAATTATATAATATATAATGCAATTTTAGCCAAATATACATATTTTAGGCAAAAGAGTTGTCTGTCAATTGCTGCACACAACAGATGCTTCCAGTGTAAGCAACAAAAAATATTGTATTATTATTTATTATTATGATGATTTAAATGGTTTATTATAAAATAAATATAATATTATAATATTAAATATAAAAAAGATAAATTATAATTAATCTGTATTTTGTCATTGCTTCCCATTAAGACAGTGTAACAATAAATTATCGTACATTACCATCAAATCTGTAATGTAGTTTGTGTTTTAATTTATGGTAACATAAAAATATAATTTCTCCCTAATCTGAGGAAGAGACTATAATTCAAACTATATAATTCTAAACACAGTTATCATATGATCATTATGAACATTACTAATGCTTCTTCATTAATGCAAATTAATTAATTTTGAAATTCTTCCATAATTTGGACTCTCTTTCCACCTGTTTATTTGTTTATTTTTTTGCTTTCTCTGCTCTTGTTCAGATGACGGACTGAAAGCTAACTGGTTTGAAAGCTCATCACTGATAGCAATTAGTTATTTATAGGAAAAGAGTCAAATCTCATTTCTTCTCCCGTTTGCCTTTTTAGATGCCAGAAATAAATGATGCTACACCATTTGCATATGCATTCTGGTCAATTTACACATCAGAGGTACGTCAGGATCCTCTGGATTTTGTGAAGTGATTTCACACACCTATAGAGGTTTCCGCATATGAAAGGAAAAAATATCAAACAAAATTATTTTTTATGTGTTGCATGCAATCAGAGTTATACATGTTACTAAGGAACTGATTAAAACAACAGTTAACGTTATCACTTCAGTTATTCGGTTTATTTTGACTGCATTTTTGATGAGGTGGTGGCTTCTTTTTGAAGTTCTCTGCTGCGTTCATTGTTCTCGCCATCCCTGGAGCTGGTGCACGTCTCCACATTGTTCTACTTTATTGCCTCACCATCTGGCTTCTCCTCACAGACAATCCCTGACGTGATACCTGCCCACCAGGATCTTTCCATGTCTTCGTCCCCCTCTCCTGCGGTTTTCCTCCATTCACTGAAGTTTGTGTCCAGTTGAGTTTCATGTTGTCATGCAGCTCTGGATTCGGGGGACTAAGCCCATTTTCACAGAAACAAAGATGGCATGTGGTCAAACGCTGGGAATCACATCTTGGCATTGCGTATCTCCACATTGTAGAACACAAACTGATTTTTCTGTTAACATGCCATATTTCCCAGATGTGCTTTAGATAGTTTCCAATCTTCAACGTGAAAATGGAAGTCGAGGTACAGCGATGCCTTTTTTCCAGCCATTGCCTGTGCTTCACTAAAGTGTGCCCGTCTCTGTGGCTTTTGGTGTAAAACATTCGCACGCGTGCCACCGCAGAACAAAGTCTCTTTTTATTTTCCGACCTTAAATTCACTCTGGGATTTGATGCTGCATTCATTTCTCCCCTGGAAAAGTCTGTGCTGTGTTTTTAGGCTGTGTTAATGTTGCCCCAGCTTCAGGCATATGCTTTTATTGGTCTTTTAAGTCTCTGACTTGTGTTTTTCTCCTAACCTACTGTTCGGTTATTCTTAATGGTTTTCTAAAGTCCCAGACGCAATTCTCCAAACTCGCGAGCAGGTGTATAAACATAATTTTACCAGTCATCTCGACGGAGCTCTTCTGGTGGGAATTAAATAATTGAATAACATGACAAGCCACATCTTTTTTAACTGTGTGCAAGGAAAATATTATAAGGACAGATGCTAAACTATAATTGCGGACCGTTTTCTCTGGTAGGATTGAGTTGATCCCTGTTGATTTCAGCTGGATTCTCTTGTCACTAGGGTATAAAGAACAACGTTCAAATGCAGGAAAGCGTCACACCACTTATAGCAGGTTACTCTTAACGGCTCACACTTTCATAATTCAACTCCTGTGTCGTCTGACATCATAAAAATAATGATACCACTAACATGAACATTATGAACATTATTCTTTCAGAATGTCATGATATTACTATAAAAATATGAACCACCTCAGTCTTCTTAAATTAGAGGCTTATGATAAGACAAGATACGATGAACTCATTTCCTGCTGTGGTACCATAACGAAAGTGATACTGTGCTTCATTTTCTTTATCTTTACATTTATTTTTTTAATTTTTTTAAATGAAACCACTTAGCAAAGCCTTGAATCATCTTTTGCTTTAACATAAAATAAAAGCATCCCAAGAAGAATACATACAATAAAGCAACAATAGTTTCTTTCCCTGGTATTTCCCCCTCTACTTCTGTTT
Source organism: Sinocyclocheilus anshuiensis (assembly GCF_001515605.1). Taxonomy (NCBI): domain Eukaryota; kingdom Metazoa; phylum Chordata; class Actinopteri; order Cypriniformes; family Cyprinidae; genus Sinocyclocheilus; species Sinocyclocheilus anshuiensis. The sequence goes on from NW_015557079.1 coordinate 1,842,561, forward strand.
TGTATGGTTATTATTTTGCTGGTATTTGAATTTAAAAACTATTGATGTAATGTATTTTGTTGGCTAATACACCATGCGATTGTTTGAATAATGCGGATTTATTTATTTATTTATTTGTTTGTTTGTTTGTTTGTTTGTTTTCTGTTTTCTTATTTGGGATGGAGTGCCATTATTATGTTTACATCCTAATAATAATAATAATAATAATGATAATAATTGTCATTAATTAATTAATTCATTCATTAATTCATTAATTCATTGATTGATTGATTGATTCATTCATTCATTCTTACATTCTTATTTGGGGTGGAGTGCCATGAAGCTTTTTACATCCTAACATCCTAAAAAAATAAATAAATAAATAAAGTAAAAAAAAAATATTTATGTATTTATTTATTTATTTATTTATTTATTAGTTTGTTTGTTTATTCGGTGTGGAGTGCCATGAATCAATCTATCTGTCTATCTATCTATCTATCTATCTATCTATCTATCTGTTTTTGGGGTGGAGTGCCATGAAGATGTGTGCATCCTAATAATAATAATCAAGTTGATGGATTCAAAGCAAAATGTTGCATTCATAAAATAAACCTGCCATCAGTGCATAAACAGTAAAACTTGCACTACAATATGGATAGTTTTGGCTCTGAATACAGGTTCATGCATAACCTGCATAGTAAGAAACAGATATTTGATAAATTTCTGCCATTGTACAGCATATACACTTTCAGCCCTGGTTGTAGGGCTGTTGGCGTTTACTCTATATATTTCCTTTGTTTACTTCTCACTTCACCTTTCCCTTTCGTTAATACCTAGATGAAGTGACGGTCTCTTTACTGTGAATAATCATTGTGCCTTTTTTTTGCTGCCACTTCAGAATACAAAACAGTATATAGGGAAGATTGTATTGTAATTTCACTGAAATCCATTACTGCCCTATTGGCGTAGGGACCTGCTCCTGGGAAGAGGCAAAAAGGAATTGAGCGATGGAAAATGGGAATCCTTCATGGTGTCTCAAATTAGATTGCCTCTGTTTGGAAGCGGTGTGTGGGATGTGCCTCCGTCTGTGTTTCTGAGACTGTCACTTTGGTGTGGAGTCAGTGATGGTGTTGAAAACACTATTGTATGTGCACTATTGCTGCGAACAGCAAGCTAACGTGATGGAGAAGTATTAGAGCGTCGGGGAGGATTGTGTTGGCTAACAGCTCATTTCTCCTACTAAATTATTCAGACTTGAAAAGCTGAGCCTATTCACTTGCTTTTGCTTTGGTAATATTTTACATGCAAGTCATCGGGAGAGCATGAATTATTTACTTTGTGTAGGCCTCCAAAGGAATTTGAATGTTTGTCTTGTGGGGCTGTCACGTGTGATATTTTTCAACTTTAACTTGTTCACAAGTAGTTTAACAAAAGCATCCGTAATGGTACGTGACATTTTAGAGGCCAAATTCTCTGAGTCATCTGTTTTCTGGCAAAGAATGAGGGAAGAAGCTTCAAAGAGGACACAAAAGCACCATGAAAGCATATAAGTATATTTGTTGAATATTTCAAGTCCTTTAAAGCCATACAGTAGCTTTGTGTGACGAACAGGATGCAATTGAAGTCATTTATTGAAATTAATCATGAGGCAATGAGTCTATTTCGCAAATGAATTAATCAGACTGGTTTTGAAATGATTAAATGAAAAGATCCAATTCAAAATAATGATTCATTCATGAATCAGAGGTTGCTACTCGCTACTTGTTAATAACTCTTGCAAACAGCAGCTTTTAGTCATGAATTTAGGTCTCAGTTTCTCACATGATATGCAAATGCAATTTATGTGTCTATATTAAATTTCCATATATGACATATATTTCATATGAATTAAAAACATATATGAAACCGATTAGAAATTGAAACAAGTTATGGAAATAATAAACAATGTATTAACATGTATGTTTATGTATGTGTAACACATTTTGGAAATAAATGATATGTACATCAATACATGTTCATTCATATACTGAAATATAAAATAAATTGATTACAAAAACATATACTGACATACAGATTTCTTGAATATTTGTTGTTTTAATAATCGTGTAAATAAAATATTTAAATAATGCATATTGTACATGGTTGCTAAAAATAAAAATATAGATATTATTAACATATGTACATATACAAATTTTACTATGATGATTTTATTTATGTTATAAATTTATATCTTCACTTACCTAGAGAATGTGCATATGTGAAAATGATACATCGCCTTATTCCTTTAAAGCCATACAGTAGCTTTGTATGACGAACAGGATGCAATTGAAGTCATTTATTGAAATTAATCATGAGGCAATGAGTCTATTTTGCAAATGAATTAATCAGACTGGTTTTGAAATGATTAAATGAAAAGATCCAATTCAAAATAATGATTCATTCATGAATCAGAGGTTGCTACTCGCTACTTGTTAATAACTCTTGCAAACAGCAGCTTTTAGTCATGAATTTAGGTCTCAGTTTCTCACATGATATGCAAATGCAATTTATGTGTCTATATTAAATTTCCATATATGACATATATTTCATATGAATTAAAAACATATATGAAACCGATTAGAAATTGAAACAAGTTATGGAAATAATAAACAATGTATTAACATGTATGTTTATGTATGTGTAACACATTTTGGAAATAAATGATATGTACATCAATACATGTTCATTCATATACTGAAATATAAAATAAATTGATTACAAAAACATATACTGACATACAGATTTCTTGAATATTTGTTGTTTTAATAATCGTGTAAATAAAATATTTAAATAATGCATATTGTACATGGTTGCTAAAAATAAAAATATAGATATTATTAACATATGTACATATACAAATTTTACTATGATGATTTTATTTATGTTATAAATTTATATCTTCACTTACCTAGAGAATGTGCATATGTGAAAATGATACATCGCCTTATAGGTAACATATATGCCAATATCACTCTTGATATAGGACATATATTACATTTCCATATAGCATGTAGTTTTTGTGAGACTTGGAACACAAAAGTTGTCAGTTATTTTGAAAGAATCAGGCCAGTATATTATTCAAAAATTCACCTTTTGTGTTCCTCGGATGAAAGAAAGTCATAGGTGTGGTTTGGAGCGACGTGCGGTTGAGAAAATGATGACAGAATTGATATTTTTGGGTGAACGTTTCCTTTAAGGCTTAAATAGCAAGTATACGTGTGCATGTGGTGTTAAAGAACGTTATGTTCCCACAAAGAGGCTGAATAGGAGAGAGAAATTGGTGGGCGTGACATGGGCCACAGGCAAATTTTACTCAGCTGAAATAGGCAATGCTCAGGAGAAAAAGAGAGGTGGAAGCAAAAATAGAGATGGCAGGAATGGCAAGACACAGTTGGTGAGATAAAACAAGGGGTTGCAGGGGAGAGCGAGATCAAGAAAAGGAAATCGCAAAGTGATGTGAGGCCTCCAAAACTTTCCATTAAGCTCTCATCTCAGGTAAGGGAAGTGGATTTTTGGACAGTTGACAGAAGAACACCAAATATTAGATTTGATAAATTATTAATTTTTTTCTTCTTTAATCTTTTCATATTCATTATGTTACTTCATTATATTACTGACATTTTTTTATTTGCTTATCCAATATACAATTATACACAATATTATGTATGTATGTATGAATGTATATACATGGTTGTTGTTGGGTGTTTTTTTATTTTATTTTATTTTATTTTGCTGCTACACTGTATGACATGTAAAGTTCAGCAGACTAATACTTGTCAATATTCAAAATACCGGTAAAACACCTGCAATGCACAGGCATTTTTTGTTTTTCAAATTAATACAGTACATTTTGCCCTATTTTTTACAGTGTATTTTCTTAGTTACTAGCACCTGTTGTTTTGAATGCAACAAAGGGTATAAACACCTCTGCCATCATCGTGCATTAGCAGCTCATGCTAGACAGCATTCCTAGTACTAAAATACTTTCATACTACTCACGTCAGAAATGTAGGTAGCGTTTACTCAGTAGTCTCTTATCTTTGTTAGGAACATGTCCCTGCCGTCCATACTCACGTCTGCATTGCAAGACTGTAAATATCATTAGCCTTTCTAAACAAATCAGTGTATTCTCTGGATCAGTTGTCACTGTTATGCCCAGAGGTTGCAGGATGATGTTAGTTTTGCTGTCTGTAGAACAAGGCAGAATTGCTCAGCATATGCTCAGCAGATTGTGTTTGTCTTAGCGAGCTTTTCTGCTCATTGCTGAGGATCGGGGAAATATAAATAGCCAGGAAAAAGAACAACAACAACAAAAAAAAAAACTGTGAAACACTCTTATGAATTTAATTTGCTGAAATCTGTTCAATCGTTTGAGTTCGGCTGAGGTCTGCAAATTCCAATCTAGATTAATTTTGCTGGAGAATGTACTCATTTTGGCCAGGTCATGACTGGAGCATTGATATCCACACACACGCAAACACAAACAACAAAAATAAATGCATTCTGAATACCATATTGAGAATTGTGCTTCTATTTGCAGATCAACAGATTATGGCAGCACTTATGAGAGGCTGAATGATAAAGTGGGAGTCAAGACCGTTTTGAGTTACCTCTATGTCTGCCCCACCAACAAGAGAAAGGTAAGACGCCTACAGCCTCTTATTCTCAGTTTTCTTCCCTTTGAGAGACTCCATGTTCCCCTACTTCAAATAAAGCCAGTTATTTTGAAATATTTATTTATTTTTCTGCTTTCCAGCAGCCTATAAAAAGATACTAAAAGGCACTAAAGGAGTGACTAACCTGATCAACCTGGAGCAATTCTGCTTAGAATAATGGATCAAAATCACACCTTAACAGTGTGGAAAGCTGATGCATACTACATTTATATTATATTATATTATATTATATTATATTATATTATATTATAATGTAGTTATTTGTTAAATATTTTAACATTTTATTATCAGATGTCGTCCAAAATAATTATGTCCAGTTATGTTAAAATGTTCAGATCGTAATGCAACTTATTCAAAGTTTCTTTCTTTTTTTTTGTTGTTGTTGTTCTCATTAAGGAAAAATTCTGAATAAAACATCTGAAACATTTCTTTCATAATGTTAATTTGGTAATTACATAATGCTTACCGAGACTGCATTTATTTGATCAAAATTATGTAAACTGTATATTTAGCAGAGCTGTATTTTTAGCAGCCATTAGTCCAGTCTTCAGGATCAATCTTTTAGGATTTGTAGAATAGAAAGCTTGAAAAAAAGAAATAATTCTAATATGCTGATTTAGTGATCCAGAAACATGTCTTATTATTATTATTATCCATGTTGAAAACAGTTGCTTAATATTTATGAATTAAAGCTGCTTAATATTTTTGAGGAAACCATTATACTTTTTTCCAGGATTATTTGAATAGAAAGCTTAATAGAACAACATTTATTTGCTGTGAGAAATCATTCTAATATGCTGATGTGATACTCAATAAATGTTTCTTATTATTATTATTTGCTGAAATTGGTGCTGATTAATTAAGTATGGATTCTTTATTTGAAATCTTTTGTAGCATCATGCCTTTACTGTCATTTTTGATCAATACGATACATCCACACTGAATAAAATGTACAGTCAGTCCATCAATATTCCAAAATAAACCACAGCATCATACTAGTCCTTCAAGCATCTCTTAAACTTTCGTCCCCATCTGCCCTCAGACTGTTCATGGGTCCCATTACTACAATTTCCCATCAGAACAGATGGATGGTCTCCTTTGAAAAGCTCTAGATGTTTGTTTACCTCTGCGTTTGTGAACTGTAAGTGCACAATGGACAGTGGTGGACGAAGTACACAAATCAAGTACTTGAGTAAAAGTACAGATCCGTATAATAAAATATTACTCCAGTAAAAATAAAAGTACTCAGTTTTCAATTTTACTCGAGTGAAAGTACAAAAGTACTTGATTTTGTATGTACTTAAGTAAAAAGTACCGATAGATGAATGTTTATTTTGCAGTTTTATATAGGCTACTTTTATCATTTAATTTTATATTAGCATATATTTTTTTATAATCCTACTGCTCAAAATACCTGGGATTTTCCCAAAATAACCAATAAGGAAATAATGAATATAATAAGGAAAATATAATTAGATTTTCATAATGATTTTTTTCTTCTCAAACCTTGTCTGTGGTGTAAAAACACCCCTGGCCAAATGCCCGCAGAGGGCATCACTACCCACTTTGATAATTACTGTAGTTACCATGTTCTGAACATCACATCCTTTATTTTCCCCCAGATGTAATCTATCTAGGTGGTTGAATAAAAATATTTGGAATTTATTTTTTCAAAATGACCTCAATTTAGCACCAGCAAGCTCGTTAGCTAGACAGTTAGCATCAGCTAACATTGACTTATTTTCAGCATGGTTATGAATAAATACAGTAACAAAGTAAAACTACTTCGTTACTGTCCACCACTGACAATGGACGTGCACAGCGCACAACGTGCATCATCTGAAGGTATTGTTGTTGTTTAGCGGCTCTGTGCACAAACTGGATTAATGCGTCAGCTTATTTCCCTGACTATGTGGGCAAACACAGTCCCATTCCAGAGAAAAGGATTGACTCTGGCAGATCCCATGGCTATTTTAAAATAGGGCTAAGTTTAGGCCTAACCTTTAGCACAACACTTTTCCATTTGTGAGATAGGCATGACATTTCCGCTGCTCTGCCTGAGCTCTTAAATGGGAACTTGCCAAGAATCCAAAGTGTTTTGCGCGCGGCTCTTTTAGCACTCTCGATGGAGACGAGATTACATGCTGATGCGAAGATCGCCGACAAATGAGCCTGTTTATATTTCCACCACTCTATTTGTTCTAAAACGCAGTTGATCGGGCATGACATGATTAATTTGAGACTGTGTGTCCTTTTCCTGCTGTTTACACTGACGCCAATCTCATTCAGCGGCGGGAGGCTACGTGTGGGCCGTTAACTGTGCGCTGCATGTAGATTAGCTTGCGGGATGATAGCCGTCTGGGTGCCGGCAGATAACAGGGATCCCTCAACCCTATTGATTATGCTTCGCAACTCTCCTCACTCCTTTATTCAGCGGAGAAACATTTGTTCACAGTTGACATGTTCTGGTGGATTGAAAACTTAATTATGTGCTAATGCTTAATCAGTATCTGTCTGACCTCAGATTTGTGGTTTCCCGGCTTTACAGCCCAGTCGTGACCCATCGGCCACATTTACACCTGCTATTAACACGGGCAGCTCTAAATATACTGTAGGTGTAAATTAAGTCTGTTTTGTGAAGTGACTCATTTTGTTGCACCCAGACAACATAATAAATGATTATCGGTGATGCAAGCCAATCTGTGTGCTATTTTAGCACGTCCATAGACTGTTTTGTCTGAGAAGATGAAAATTAAAATGTGTGAAAAAGCTGCGACTGACTAATGAAACACTCAGAAGGTTGCAGCTCCATAGCATGTTATCTGACAGTGATCCATATGCATATGAACTATAGAATATTCTGCCTTGCATACCAAAAATGTTGCAAACTTTTGCAATTTTGGAACTTTCTAACTCGTTCATTACAGTCAATCCAATATCCATATATTACATCAGTAAGGGGTGAAGATCTCCGCTCCTTAATTTAATCTCCAGGGTAAAATGGGAATTGCTGGCGCAAGCATGTAACGCTTAGCTCTATAAGACCTTTGTCAAGTAAAACAGTCCAGTATGTACAGTACACTCTTAAAAAAGGTATTTGTGGTTCATTGAAGAACCTTTAACATCCAGGTGTTTGTAATTTACTGGATTAAGGATATGGATTAAGTTAAAAATACTTTTAATATATTTCCCTTGAGTTTTCTAGAAATCATATTTTTAATATTCCCTCATATATTCATGTTTTCCAAGAATTTAGGAATCCTGGTTTTTCAACAAAACAAATAACCAAATAAAACCAACTTTAGTTGTTCAGGGGGTCAATAAAATAAGGAACGTAACTGTGACGAGTGGGGGCAGGGCCGAGAGCCATGGGAACGGAGCGAGGCCGGTGGAGTAATTGATAATGAGCGACACCTGCATCACTCACCGGTCTCGAGTCCCACGGAGGAGCTCCGGAAGGATAAAAAGGAGGAGTGACGACAGTGAAAGACGAGAGAGGACCAGGCCTGGACTTTATTTTGTGTTTTGGTTTTGTTTCTGCGCGACAGTCGTCCGCGAGGGGCTGTCGCGCTATTTTGTGTTTATTTTATTAAAGTTTGTTTAAATGTCCGCCGGTTCCCGCCTCCTTCTTCCCGAACTACGAACTTTGTTACATTGGTGCCGAAACCCGGGAGGAAGGAGGGACACGCTGTCATGTTTATTTTATTAAAGTTTGTTTAAATGTCCGCCGGTTCCCACCTCCTTCTTCCCGAACTACGAACTTTGTTACAGTAACCATTTTGCATTGTTTTACTTTATTTGAATGCTTGTTTTGTCTTATTTTAAATCATTTTAAATCATTTTGAGGCCCTCTAGTAAATCTGCTGAGGCCCCCTAGTGGCCCCGGCCCCCTGGATGAGAACCAGTGCTTGGGGTTCTTCTATACTATAAAAAAAGAAAAAGAAGAAAAAAACTGCTGTAGAAGCAATTTTCTCTTAGAAATTGTTAGCAACTTTTACAATCAATTACAAAGAAATGCATTAGCACTAACATTAAAGGGGTCATATGATACGATTTCAAGTTTTCCTTTCTCTTTGGAGTGTTACAAGCTGATTGTGCATAGATAAGATCCCTGAAGTTGCAAAGACTAAAGTCTCAAAACCAAAGAGATATACTTTATCAAAGTTAAGACTCTGCCACGCCCCCCTAAAACAGCTCGTTCTAACACGCCCCCACATATCTACGTCACTATGTGAAAATATTTGCTTAATGCCGCCCAAATGTGCACGCAAAGAAAGAAGCCGTGGTTTCAGAGTAACACATTTTGAAATAGAATGAAATAGTATTTTCTTTTCTTGTATACTGTGATTAAACCTTATAATTTTTGTTTTTATTTACAACTGATTTATTTATTTATTTTACAATGTATGGTATCATTGTGAAAACCCACTTTTGTTTAAATTCTGGTTAAGTTCTAGAAATGTGCAAGTTTTTTAAATAAAACTTCGACAAGGGACTCAAAGTGAAAAATTATTTCCCTTTGATAACAAACGCTGTTACCCAATGCACTATTACGGAAAACGATTACACCCTAAAATCTATTAATTGCATCTGACAAGCTCAAAGACACCAGCAGACACAAGGGGCATCTTTCTATCTTCTTATAACGATAATGAACAGTAAAAATCGGGGAGCCCAGGCCAACAAAATCCTGGCTGCGTTTCGGCTGGCTGTTTATTGGCGCTTAATGAAAAACAATTTATCTAAATCACCGCCCCGGAGGATTTGTAGTTAAAGCTTGTGGAGAGAGGGGTGGGATTTTTGTCAGTGACAAATGCACCACTGTTTTTCCAATTCAAATCCAGTTGAGGGAAGAAAACAGCCGTTTACATTTAGGGCGGATGGAGGCGAGGGAAAGAGCGAGATGATAGAATTGGGGAGGTCTCGAGCTTATGTTTCTCAGTTTGCTTGCTAAATATTATCACGTCTAGATGTCAGCCAAAAGTGTGAATGCTTAAACTAATGTACTCCGAAATGCTTTAGAGCCTATTAGGTTCCATTTAAACATCCAAGGCATGTGCATTGTATTTTTTCAAGCAGTAAAAAATCCATAATGAAAATGTCTGCAACTGTTTTTAGCACTGTAACAATCTTCGAATGACAGTGAACACAGTGCCTGGCATTCAGGTGCGAGCCCATTTAACGAGCAGGCAGACGTACTTACCCTTTAATTATCACTGAGATCAGACGCAACTGCCCAGTCAAACACGAGCATAAAAAGAAACACTTTCCATAATGCAATGTGTTCACTACCAGAAGAGTTTTGCATCTGTTTTAATTAAGCACTATATGCCCATCCACAGATTTTCCTCTGTGCGTACATATAACCAGAATCAATTTAAGAGGAGCTTGGAAACTAAGCCAAGGTCAGTGCTAAAGTAGAACTACAGTAGCTTTAGCTCATTCTCATTATTATTCCATTTAGAATGGAAGCAATGGTCAACCTTGACCTAGAATGAGCTTTAGTTGGTGGTCCAAAGCCTAGAAATAGTTCACCTAAAAATTTAAATTACATGGAAGAAGTCATGCAGAGGGATTTCTATTGTTTGTGTGAAATGTTCCTTTAAATGGAGTTGATTAAGCAAAGGTGCAGGGTGCCAGATAGCAGCAAGTTCACTAAGAATAAAAAATAAATAAAATGCCTACTGTATCATAATTGATATACAAATTTCTAAAGCCTCTGAATGATTAGCATGATCCAAACTGCTGAAAAACCTGTTGCACACATTCTACTGTTGTACATCCCTTCTGTTGTGGGATCGATAGTTTATACATTTTAAGAAAAAGTTTTTTTTGTATAATTCTAAAAATATCCACCTTCAGGTCATAGTACATAATACATAGTGTCTTTTTTGCTGTGAATTTGTTGGTAATATTTCAAGATGAACACTTACTGGAATGATTTTTAGAAAAATCATGTTAAAATGTGAGCGTCAAATATGATAGATACATCAGGCTTTTGTGGAATGTTTATTTGCTCATCTCTTAATCACCATTGCATTGCACTGCACTTAAGGTTTGCCTCCAACAATAAAAACTACAGAGCTTTGATCATAAAACTAAGCATTTAAATATCATCTTTCTAATATATAATTTCGGGAGATATAGTGGCAACTGATATTTATATGCATTTTCTGTGAATGGGCTGCTGTACTGTTATAAAGATCTCATTGATTTACATTACATGTCACTGTTTTGTCTTATCAATATGAGCAACTGCACCACATTTTATTTTGTTGTAAGTTTGGGCCTCTTTTGGAGTTTGGAGTAACTCCAATCCATATTCTTCTGTGTACTCATATGTCAGACTTTACAGGGTTAACCGTTGTGCCTTTCTGTTTTGTTTTTTGTTTTTTTTTTCTCAGATAATGGTGTTGACAGACCCAGAGTTTGAAAGCAGTATTCTCATCAGCTCGGATGAAGGTGCCAGTTATCAGAAGTACCGCTTAAACTTCTTTGTCTTAAGTCTTCTTTTCCATCACACTCAAGAGGACTGGGCATTAGCCTACAGCCACGATCAGAAGGTAAGCTTTGCTTCATCTAAGCGAAAAAAAAAGGAGCCTGCAGCCTGCAAAAATGTACCATATTCATTTAATAAACTGTTCTTATTGATGATGATTCATCAATTCATGTTATTTCAAAAACAAACGGTCCAAAACGGGGTTTTCACAACAATGCAGTAGGATAAACATTTTCTAAACTTTTTATTTTTTTATTTTTTTTTTTATGTTAACCATTAGTGAAATGGCCATTTAGACACTCTTTTATAAAACTCACATTCAGAATGGCTTTATTTTGGTATTTAATCCATTTATCCAATTAGTTCTCTATAGATAACATCATGTCTGGCCCTACCATTCTACTCACTGAATAGCAATTGTAGAGTGAACAATAAGAAACTGAACAGTGATGGGTGTTTTGAGCTTGTTTAGGCTGGTTCACATTAGGCTGAATATTTTTAGGTATGATATTTAGTTTGCAAGTGTGACCGAGTAATACAGTTTCTGCATTTCATTTTGGGTACTTTTTTTCATTCTGGAATGCTTCTCAAATAAAATTAGTAAATTCTGTCGAGTGCTGAAAATGTAATAATCATTTACCAAGGACAAACCCTCCCAAGTGAGGGACAGTGAGAAAGAAAGATAAAGAGAGCAAAAAAGACTTTTGACTTTTAAAGGTCTCCTTTTATTTGGCAGTGATTCATATTCGTAGTCAGCCCATAAAGAAAACCCAATAAAACGTGTGTGAACAGAATGGATATCCAGCAAAATGAGCTGAAGCTTATAAATATATCAAATTAATATATCGTTGTCCATACTTTGAATCCTTTGAGTCCTGTATAGTATGTATGGATTTATGATGTTTTATCGTGTATTAAATTGAATTGTGTATTAAGTTACAATAAAGACAATAATGTTACAGCAACTTATAGATTAGTTGCTAAAAATATTTATATTTAAAAAAAAATATGCTATTAATTTGAATATTGTATATGTACATTAAAGTATCCTGAAAAAAAAAAAGTTTTCACAAAATATTAAGCAACATTGATAATAAAAAGAAATGCTTATTAAGCAAATCCACATAATGCTATTAATTTGAATATTGTATATGTACATTAAAGTATCCTGAAAAAAAAAAGTTTTCACAAAATATTAAGCAACATTGATAATAAAAAGAAATGCTTATTAAGCAAATCCACATATTAGAATGATTTCTGAAGGATCATGTGACACTGAAGACTGGAGTAATGATGCTGCAAATTCAGCTTTGCATCACAGGGATAAATTACATTTTAAAATATATTCACATAGAAAACAGTTGTTTTAAATTATAATACTATTTCACAATGTTACCATATTTATGATCAAATATCAATGGTGAGCATAAGAGGCTTCTTTCAAAAAACATTAAAACAATCTTACCAACCTCAAACTTTTAAACGGTAGGTTAACCGGTTGTACTTTAAACACACACACAACAAAATAAGTATTTCTATGCATGGATGCGAAAAGACGGATTATGTTGTTCTTGTAGAATCAGCCACTGTTCCTTTGCACTTCTGTCTCTAAACTTTTAGTGGTAAAACATCGAGCATCTCAGTCACTGGTCTCTCCACTTCCCATAATGATGTTATCCTGAGCCATACTGCAATGTGCTTGGAGACAGTCATGCTTACTCGCTCAAAAAATGACACACATTAATGCTGTGGCGACATGGCACTAAAGTGTCTCATTTTCTGAATCGACAAGGGTGGCTGACACTGTGTCCAGACTCATCACGGCCAGAGCAGAGCTGTGGATTAGGTCAACACCTGAAGCATTGTCTTATAGAGAGGTGTCAGGCTGGTCAGGTCCACTCGTTGACGATTCATTAAAAACAGATGGTGGTTTAGGCCCAGCTTTCTCACTTTCCTCAGGAGAACACCGGCTCAGGCCTCTTACGTAAAGGAGGGAATCTGACAAAAGAAATAGCAATTGATCCCTGCCCACCCTTTCAGTCTGGGTAACGGAGGCTTCATTGACCAGCAAACGTCCACAAAAGCCATTCAGTGTCTTTAATGATGCTAACAGCTGGCTCTAAATGGTCGTTTTATGCAACATTGAGGAAGCAATAAGATATTTTTCTAATAAGATAGCATGGCCTTTGAGACGACCTTGAATTATACCAAACAAGCCTCACTACATTTGATGCAATTGGTCTGCTCTTTTGGGAATATTTTGGGTTCAGTATAAATGAAGTGCAATCGACAGTATTTGTAGCATAATGTTGATGACAGCCAACAATATTATATATACTGTATATATTTATATGTTCAAGGTTACAGTGAGGCATTTACAATGGAGCCAATGTGGCCAATTTTTTGAGGATTTAAAGCAGAAATTTGAAGTTAATAATTTTAATAGACATTATAACATTGATTGTTCTGTTAAAATCACAATTTTGTCTGTTCAAAATAATTTTTACAGTTGTTTTAGGGTTTATAGGCTTTTATAGTCATGGTAATGAAGTTTTAAAATGTAATATAACCACACAAAAAAAGTTTGTAAATGATTTTGTCTCATTAAAGGGATAGTTCATCCAAAACTCCGACAACTTATGTTCCTTTCCACACAAAGTATGATTTACACGGCCAGAGTTTTGATTAAGAAAGTCTAATTTTGCACAATTCATTGCATAATATTGTGTTGGAACTTCAAAACAACTTTAACATGCTGCAGGATTTGAAAACTGATACTTTTGAACGTTAACGTCACACATGTATGGGTTTCCTAACATTTAAATTTTAGGTTGAATTATGCATTTAAAGTCATGATAAAAATGCATATTGTTTACATCTCGTGGCTGCATTATTGAAACGGTGAGTTTTTAACATTGATTGGCCCCATTCATCTTCACATTTCTTTTTTTTACAGTAATCAACATTATTCTGCAAGTGCTGTCAACTATTTCTTAATTCGATTTCTCTGATCTCTAGTGTTTCAGCTCTCTTCAGATCATTTTTGTTAAGAAATTAAAGCTCTTAAAAAGCTTTCCAAGAGGTTTCTGACCTTGATTGCTTTTAAACTTGTCCAAGTAAATTGCAGGTTCACGAATTTCATGAAGAAATCTATCCAGGACTGTGGTCTGAACCAAGAATCTTTTGTCCACAGTCGTTGTCTGAAACCATCGAGTCAAGGTTTTACTGGTTAGCAAGCATTTTCCCCTCTGTTTGTCATTTAAAACTATCTGTGTACTCTAACAAACCGACATTTGTTGCTAGAAATATTTAAATAACACATATTTCAGTTACAGTAGATATTTTACCAATGACTAATTCTGGAGGGCCCTTAAAAGTATGACTTTTTCTGCTGCCTTTGATGTCACAACTCAAGATAATCACCAGTATAGAGCCTTGAGGACTGTGTATGTTCTTATGGGGCCATGAGCCAATCAGAGCTTTCTCCAGGTATTACAGACCCTCTCCTGGAACATATGTTTGTTGTGCAAATCTTCCAGCTTTGGGTGTTTTTGGAAGAGCCCATCACTGATTCATCAGCAGCATAGAGTTGAGAGTAAAATTCAATGGCTAAATTATGCATGGCAGATGGTTGGGAGATGACAAAACTTTCATTATCCTTCAGGCACAGCACTGGCTTCTCCTGTCTAATCTTCCATTTTAAATTGAAGAAAAATGTAGCATCAGTGTCTCTACTAAGAAATTCAGCTGTTGTTTCTTCTTGTTGCAGGAGTTGTCTAAATAAATGACAAATAAATTATACCCACATTCTATCATGCCAGCATTTTACTCTGGATAACAGACATGTCATTCTCAAAGTTCGGTGTAGCGTCAGCTTTATCATTCCTGTTGAAGTCATTGCAGCTTCGGTGACTTTGGATCATTGCAGTATTCATATAATTGTTTGTTTTGTCATGCTATTTAAATCACATTATTTTATGCTGTGATTATAGGCTGTTTTATGCACCCACACTACCAAAGGAATGTACTGACATATTTCATAAGATGAAATATGAAATTCTTATGTGCAATTACCACTTTTCTCTGAGCCTCAACAATTTCCAAATGTTTTTACAGGTTTGAATTGCTCCAAATATGCAATTAGTTCCAACCATAACATGTTCTATTAGATTTATATGATAAAGATACCATAATAATATACAGTATATATATCATTAATACTATATATCATTCATTATAAATATTTATATATACACTACCTTTGCTTTTATTCATAAAGTATGCATTCAATTGATCAAAAGTGACAGTAAAGACATCAAAGAATCCTGAAACAGATCTATCACTGTTTCCACAAAAAATATTAAGCATCACAACTGTTTTCAACTTTGATAATAATACATCTTTCTTGAACAGTAAATCAGCAAATCAGAATGATTTCTGAAGGATGGTGTGACACTGAAGACTGGAATAATGATGCTGAAAATTCAGCTTTGAAATCACAAGAATAAGTTACATTTTAAAATATATTCAAATAGAAAACAATAGAAAATTGAAAATAATATAATGTTGTCATGCATAGTAGAGCAAGTATCACAATAACTGAATTCAAGAATGACACAAAAAAGGACCATTAAGTGTATTAGTTCTCATTCATCAGAATAACATTTGTGGGTAGACTTTCTCTCCACCAGTGATCACTTTTACCATACTTGACGATAAAATTCTGTATCTGCTTTCAGAGTATATGTGGGGGAAAAGCAGTAAGAACAGGTATAAACAATTTTAATCCTAAAAGATTATCTTGGATTGGATCCACTCCTCCAAAATCCTCCAAAATGATCTGAATACAGCACCAGAGTGACATTGTGATGTTCCAGGATAAAAACGGCTAGAGTGACGTTTGTTGCATTGTTTCATCAAGAAAAGCATTAATCTGTTCAGCTGAGTGCATGTCATTGTCAGCTACTTCTGGAAAATCTGACACATTAGATAAACACTCTGGTTTATCACCGTGACTCACTTGAAGCATCTTTTGTGCCTTGTCTTGTGGAGTCAAAAACAAACACCTGTCTTCCAAAAGAGGAACTTGTTTTTGTTTTTGACTTTTTACAGAATTCCCTTTATAATATTTCTTAGAAAGAGATATTAAAAAAAAAGAAAGAAAGTATGCACTAAAAAAAAAAGTTTATGTTAAAAACACCCACTCCAAGCATGGCCCTTTCTGAAATAAAGAGATAAACAAGAAAACAGTAGGCCTAAGCATGTTTATATATGACCAAAACAGCAATAGAAAAAGAGTGAGAAAGAATTTGTGCATATTGAGCAATTTATGTAACTGTGGCTATTTTCAGAGTGGAATATTTCTTACTGTGCACTGCCTGCTATAAAAAAGTATGTGAAACAGTTTGCATTTAGCATGGTTTTGCGTTTTGTATTACTTATGTGAAAGTGGGGTCTAAATAGTAGGGATGCACCGATACCACTTTTTCCAGTACTCGCCCGATACTGATATTTTATTTTTGGTACTTGCCGGTACCGATACTGATATTTTTATTGCATTTGTAAATTGTTTAAATATTGGGTACAGAAACCAAAAGGGTATGTATAATGTTAGTTGGTTAACAGTAGTACAGTGTAGCGCATTTCACACAGGCTGCTACATTTACTTTTGCCAGAAAGTCGTGTATGCCTAAGGTTGAAAATAAATGATGCTTATAGTGAATGCCCCTATAAATGGTCTTATTTTTACGATTTAGTTTTAATCCAAATGATGCGTGTGCGAAGTGAGTGAACATCAAAGATCACACAACAGAAATGTGCGCGCTCTCTCTCTCTCTCTCCCTACTGTTAAGTAACTTGTGCATTGTTTTACTTACTTGTTTTTGACATATCCGACCGAACTACAAACTTTCCAGTGATGTCTGTGAGAAAGGTATATTCACTCGACTAGCTCGCGCATCTGCGCCGCCACGCGCTCAATCAACTCAGCGTGCTTTACTTATCAGCTTGCGCACATCAGCTATACAGGTGTTAATACTGGATGTTTAACATTACATTCATTACATACATATACTTCGTAGACATCCTTAATCTCTAATAACTCCATTCTGCTGTCTGTTGTTCTGTTGTCAGTGTTTCTTTGTCTGAATATGGCACTTATCACATGCTGTGTGGTATCGGCGTTTGGTATTGGGACATTTTAACGAGTACGAGTACGAGTACAGGAGCTCAGTATCGGTGCATCCCTACTAAAAAGTATATGTAAAGTTATTATATAAATAAAATTGCTATTCAAACACTATCAAGAGTGAATATTTTTGTTCCTGATGAAGCAGCCTTGTGCTGGAGTGGCGATATTCAGAAGTTTAAAATCAAGTGAATGATTCACTGCATGGCTCACTTATAAAGAGTCACTTGTTTTATTACTTAAGTGATTTGTTCCTGAATGAATCAGTGTTTTTAAATCGATTGAGAGAATAATTAATTGGCTTACTTGTTTTGTTCCTAAAATAATTAGTGTGCTAGAACAAATCATTTGAATTAATGATTTATTGACTCATGAAGAGTCACTTTTCAAGACCTACACTGGCATAGTAATGAAACCTGCAGAGATAATTGCTGGAAAATCCCCACTAGACTCACTGAAACTAGAATACAATACAAAACTAACACTAATACTGTTGGAGATCAGAACAAATAATTGTAGAACTGTAAATAATACACATACGCCGGCCAGTATATATTGTGAAAATAGAGTAATGCCATATGTGCTGTTTTTGTTCTGGCAACATATATGTGTATCCATAACCTTTTTGCTTCCTGAGTACACAGCATCCGTCTCTGTGGGCATATAAAACACATGCACCATATTCAAACCCCAGTCACATCGTCAGTCCTGTAGTTCTCCAGCTCTCTGACCTCTCCCCCGGGGTGGCTGCCTCGCGGGACGGCTCGTAAAAGCCTGCGGATAACTCCTCAGGCGCTCCCTGACCTCCCGCATCATTCACAAAGCTGGAAAGACCTCCCCAGAGAGACAGACAGAGAGAGAGAGAGAGATAGAGAGTTGACAGAGGATAACAGATTGAGAGATTGAGCAAGAGGATCGAGAATGGAATGGAAGTACAGGAATTCATAAAGTATCACGCCATGCTTTCCAGAAATATATGGGGAGAATTAGAAGAGACAGAGCTGCTGTGATACTATATAAGTCCTGCATGTGATCATGAGCTCAATGGGGCTTTAGGTATTTTAAGGCCAAATGTGAATTATATTATTATTTTAACTATTTAAAACAGATTATTTTCATGTATAGGAAAACAAATCTAAGTACATCAAATATTGCATTTTGTAATTAATTAAAATAATGCATGTGATGACAAAAAAAAATCAAAGTACATTAAATATTGCATTTTGTAAGTAATTAAAATAATTAATGTGATCATGACTTTAAGAGGGTTTGTTTGTGTATATATATATATATATATATATATATATATATATATATATATATACATAAATTATACATTGATTTTTTTTTGTCATCACATGCATTATTTAAATTACAAAATGCAATATTTAATGTACTTAGATTTGTTTCCCTATACATGAAAACAATCTGTTTTAAATAGAATGAATGAATGAATGAATTAATGCATTTTTAGGCTCCCCCAGTATTATATATTATTTATAACATATATAAATTATGTTATAATTATATAACATACCAGAATTATGATCTACCATGTCTTAAAATGCATATTTATCCATTCAATGTCCCATATTTCCAATCGGTGCTCTGTACACACGTCAGGTTTTTATCTAGGGCAGTAAGTTGTCACCGTTTGTCTGCGTTCTCCTGTTTATGCCGTTTTCATCCTTTCAGCTTTAGTTTTGAGATCAGCTTTATGGTCTCTACTGCATTCCAAGTCCTAGATCTGCATCGAAGGGCAGCTCACAACATCGCTCTATATGCTGTCAGCCTGACAGTGCTGGGTGAAGGTCTATAGCTCAGACAGATCTTTAAAGAGCCAAGCACACAACAGTGGAAAACAACAAAACGCTGTTAAGTGAAACGGGGCTCTGGATCGTACGGTTCTCTGGGTTTTTTCTCAGCTCCCCTAATTGACTGGCCAACAGTGAATCAGCGAATAGTTTGAAATATCTGACAAGGACTCAATACCAGCAGCAGTAAGCTTGCCATGACATGAGAAAGTCTCAACTATTCATCGGTAAACAAAGAGAGCTTTCCCTACAATGTGTTTCAAAGCGACAGAAGAATAACATGTCTCTTGATACATTGGCTGTTATAGGTGCAAAAGCTCCTCTTTGGGGATCTCCCCATGGGCTGCATATTTAAAAATGAATGCACTCGTCTTTGAGCCGATTAGCATAACTTCCAGCCGTACCTCACTGAACTTGAAAAAACGAGATCTTGGCCTTCAGACTGGGCAACTGATATGTTAATTTAACATGTTACATCAGACAGACCTCCACCAGTGTGCACTTGCATCAGTGAGTTTTTTAGAAGGATTTTGTTGTTGTTGTTGCTTCTTTTAGTTTTTGCTTCTACCTTTCATGGGTCACATGCAGCTATTATGCACACTTGTTTATTTATTTATTGTGTATATTTTATTAGTTTAGGGGAAATATTTATATATTTATTTATTTGGTAGTCGTAGGCAAGTGAATGTGCTCAGTATTTACAGAGAGATACAGGAAGAATTAGAAGAGGCATTTTTTCAGGCCAAATATACAATAAATTAAATAATGATGGTTTTACAAAAATATTCTACTCTATTTTTTTTTACCTACCGGCCTAAATATAAATAAATAAATACAAATTACATTAATTAAAGTATTCATTTTTTTTTAAATTTTGGAATCAATTAAAATAATAAATACAGAAATAATTTTAACATTTTGAATTAATAATAATTGAATGTATGAATGAACAATGATATTTTGACTTAAAACTGCTTTAGTTCAACCAGCAGTTTATCCCATTTAATTCACCAATTTAGGCTAACAAGAATTTCATTGTCTTCAAAAGAAGCCTTTATATGTTATTTATTTATTTGTTTGTTTTGATTTTATTTTTGGTTGTCAGAGGCAAGTGGACATTCTCTATTTCTTTTTACATATTACATATGGCTTCTATATAGGAAAACTACTCAAATAAATGTATTATATATATATATATATATATATATATATATATAAGTGCTGTCAATCTTAGTGCTGTCAATCGATTAAATTTTTTTTACTAATTAATCGCACATTTTTTCTAAAATTAATCGCGATTAGTCCCACCTAACATGAAAGTTTTTAAAAATACTTTTACATTGCAATAACTTCACATTCAATTTTCAAATTAATGTAGAAACAAAGACATTTTTAATATTTGTATAATGGCATCTTTTTTATGACTGAAGGCCAGTATCACTCTGATATCTCTATGAAATAGTTTTTCCCCCTAATCCCTAATATTTGATTAGCCATTCAACATTACAAAGCTATCAATTTTAACATTTATTAGACTACTTAAAATTTAAAATAATTTAAGCGAACTTATAGGGGTCATATGATGTTGCTAAAAAGAACATTATTTTGTGTATTTGGTGTAATGAAATGTGTTTATGCG
>NW_015557079.1:1865709-1866086 GCF_001515605.1 Sinocyclocheilus anshuiensis
TAAATGTATTATATATATATATATATATATATATATATATATTAGTGCTGTCAATCGATTAAAAAAATAACTACTTAATCGCACATTTTCCTGGAATGAATTGCGATTAATCCCACCTAACATTCAAGTTTTTTTAAATACTTTTACATTGCAATAATTTTACATTCAATCTTCAAATTAATGTAGAAACAACCAAAAAAGCGTGGGGGATGAATTGACATTTTATTAAAAAGTGTTTACGGATTCTACACTCATGGCGCACACACACATTAGGATAGGTTAGATGTCTGCCTCCGTTGCGAGTCCTTATCAAGCACTTTTCCGATTCAACTACTCTCCTCTCCTCCTCCTGCCTGGCTCTTTGGCCAGCATCACTC
>NW_015557079.1:1866422-1866838 GCF_001515605.1 Sinocyclocheilus anshuiensis
GCCCACCGGGAAAATGCCCGGTATGCCCGATTACCAATCCAGCCCTCACATGCACAGTTTTTAGGCAGCTTTAATTACCTTTTTGGTAACTTCATGACTTAACTGACGACATAACTGCGACATTGCATGCTCGTAGGGTCTTTCACAATTTGATATGAAATGATACTACAGCGTGCGCCAGCGCCTTTGTGCGTTCAATTGAAGAGCACGCGCTACGAGCACAGTACCGTTCTCCGCGCTCGTGTGACTCGCGCCTGGCGCTGAAGTAAAGTTGGAGCGCAGTCTGAAACGTCTCCCGTTCTCAGTCGTTCTGCGACTGAATAAATGCACTTCTTGTCAAGAGAATAAGTGACAGAAGCAGCAGTTGTGAGTGGGGTGGCCAACCCTAGCCCCGCCCCTGCGTTAATTGCGTTAAA
>NW_015557079.1:1866945-1867658 GCF_001515605.1 Sinocyclocheilus anshuiensis
ATTTGTGTGTATGTGTATATATATATATATATATATATATATATATATACCTCACTTGACTGACAATATCATCATAAGTAATATTAGCTTGTCATATATCAAGCAACACCTGTCGAGTGATGATGTTATGTAAGCCAGTAAACAACATTGCATCCCTTTCCGCCAAGGTACTCAACCATCTATATACAACTATTAAATTTGTTCCTTTTCAAACTGTGACATACACATAACATCTCCAGCTGAACCAGTCCATGATTATCAGCGAAAGATGACTTTTGCTTTTAGTGAGAACATTAGCTAGCAAGTTGTTCCGCAGGCAGGGATACGCTGTCAATCAAATGCCATGGCCTTTTCACGGCGGGAGAATAAAACAGCGTGTGAGAGGCGCCGTAGATCAATCGCTCTGACAAGTTGGCCCTTAATGGCTGTACAGATTACAAATGATTGACACTAGCATAACCACACATCACACTTTAATTACAGGGCCTGAGATGGCATCACATCCTCTGAGAGCCGTCGGAGGGCATGTTTCAATGCATTTACTTGCGTGTCTGATGTAAGTGAATGTGATAGCGGCTGCACTACATGTCT
Source organism: Sinocyclocheilus anshuiensis (assembly GCF_001515605.1). Classification (NCBI taxonomy): domain Eukaryota; kingdom Metazoa; phylum Chordata; class Actinopteri; order Cypriniformes; family Cyprinidae; genus Sinocyclocheilus; species Sinocyclocheilus anshuiensis. The sequence goes on from NW_015557079.1 coordinate 1,867,537, forward strand.
AGACCTACACAGCTAATAAAACAATGCAGAGGTATCAATTATATCAGGAAGATATAATTCATATCCCCCATCATAATCCCCCATCATGTACACCTTCTACAGAGGCACCATCGAGAGCATTC
>NW_015557079.1:1867843-1887881 GCF_001515605.1 Sinocyclocheilus anshuiensis
TCTGTGTGTATGTGCTGTACATGTGGAAGAATTGACAATAAAGCAGACTTGACTTGACTTGACTTGAAGTCCAGAGATAATTGTGTGTGTGTATGTATTGCACTGGCCCCGACCCCAGACTAGTATGTCATCTTGCATTTCATACAGTTGACAAATGTGATGCAGGGCAACAACTTCATAAATACAAGTATGGCCTAAAATTCAAGATATTGGGGCAAAAAATGCTCATGTATGAGTTTTTGTCTAATATTTATATCACATGATATGCAATATCACACGAGCAGCGAGAGCAATATCACATGAGTGCTGTTTGTCCCATAGATATACAGTGGGTACGGAAAGTATTCAGACCCCCTTAAATTTTTCACTCTTTGTTATATTGCAGCCATTTGCTAAACTTAAATGATTTTAGCAAATGGCTGCAATATAACAGAGTGAAAAATTTAAGGGGGTCTGAATACTTTCCGTACCCACTGTACATATCTATGGTTTGTCCCGAATATAACGAGTGCAAATGTGATTTTACACAACGGTTCAGTAAATAATACGTTAATATTGTGTTGTATTTTAAACACAATATTGTCTGTTTTTGCTTTGTTTTGCCAACAAAAAATATTACCTATAAAGCCACAGCAGAACTGTTGTGCATCTCCAAGCAACAAAGCGGTGTTTAGTTTCTGAATGAATCCGCGTTTTGAACGAATCAGATGAATCAATGATTCAAAGGCCCATTCATAGGCTGCATCCGAAAACTTAGGCAGCTGACTTGCTGCCTCTCTGCTGTATGAGGCAATGACTTTGCAGGCAGTGTTTTTGCACGAAGGCACGTCATGGAACTGATTTCAGACAGGCTTCTGAGGCAGCTTAACGGTTTAATGATCTACAACAAAATAGAATGAGTTTTTGTGATAACTAAACAAATATTTAATTACTATAATACTGATTTCTCGCTAGAAATAACATCAAAAGTACAAAAAGTTAGTCAGAAATATACATTTACACACAAACTGACCACCAAATGCAACTTTCAGACGCCATCTTTATTTTTTTACCTCAACCATCACGGAATGGAACACACATGATCGTGGGATATCAAAGGCAGCGAAGGATACATCTATGCTTCCTTCAAAATTCGATCAGAAGAAGGTACCTCCGGAAACAGGAAGTAAAGCAGAATTTGGATTCAGACGTGCCTTGATGCCTTCCTGCCTTGGAATGCTGCCTCCGAAGGCAGCATTTTAGAGTTTTCGGATGCAGCCCTAAAGTGAGCCTTTTACTGAATTCCTGAATGAATCAGCCATTTGAACGAATCAAATTAAAGACTCATAAAGACGTTTACCGCCACCTGCTGGCAGTTTTAGTTTCTTATTTAGATAATTATTTCATTAAAAGAAAAATGGAAAAGAATGGGGAAAAAATCTCTAAAGGAATAGTTCACCCAAAAAACTATAATTATATAATAATTATGCCATCATTTACTCAAACCTGAATAAATTACTTTCTTTTGTGGAACATAGAAGGGTATTTTGAAGACTGTTGGTAACAAAGCTGTTTTGGTTACCAATGACTTCCACTGCATGAACGAAAAAAAAAAAAGATGTTACTCAAATGATCTTTTATGTTTCATAGTTTGTTGAATCAAATAAAATATTCATTTCTAAAGCTATTTATAATGTATACTTAATACTTTATCATTTAACACAAAAATAGCATTAAATAATCTTTTGGGGGTATTTTCACAGCCAAATGTAATTTGCGATTAATTAGATTAATTAACTGACAGATCATGTAATTAATTAGATAAAAAATGTTAATCGATTGGCAGCCCTACTATGTATGTATGTATGTATATATATAACAACAAAATATTCACAAGAAACTGCTATAACAACAACATATATTTCCAGTTTAATTCAATGTGTTACTTATGGAACCTTGTTTTAGCCAAAGGATAAACTATATATATATTCATAAAAATGGAATTGCAGGGATCTCACAATTCAGAGTTTTTTCTCTCACAATCCTTTTTAAATCTCACAATTCTGTCTCTTTTTTCACACAATATTAACTTACAATTCTTAGAAGAAAAGTTGGAATTGTGAGATAAAAGCTTGCTATTGCAAGAAAAATAAAAGTCAGAATTGTGACATTCAAACTTGTAATTACATTTTTGTTTCTATCCCATGGCAGGGAAAAAAAAAAAAAAAAAAAAAAAAATTGTGAACTCAGAACTGCAAGAAAAAGTTTCTAATCTTTATATCTCACAATAATATTTTTTTTTTCTCAGAGTTGTAAATCTCACAATTCAGAGTTTATTTCTTGTGTTTCTAAGAACTTTTTTTTTTTAATTGTGAGAAGAAAAGTCTGAATTGTGAGATAAAAGGTCACAATTACAGTTTATTTATTTATTTGTTTGTCCATCCTCTGGCGGAAATGGGCTTCCATATTTACTTGTTAATTCTTTGTAATGAAATTTACTAACTGAACCTCTGAGTGAAATTACTGAATTTCTGAGTGAAAATCTTTTTATTTTTTTCAATTCTTATTTATTTATTTATTTATTTATTTGTTCATTCATTCATTCATTGTATACAGCCATAAACAATATATTTGTTAACATGATTTTAGTTTATAAAAATTGCTACTAATCATTTCTGCTTTTGTTACCATGACAACATAATGCCTAAAACCCATGGAACAACTGTAAAACTAATGCCAGGTTTTAACAGAAGAACTAATGTAGGTGCTTTTGTAAAATTACAAGCTTTACATTTCTGCTTTTAAATCAAAAATCGCCCCCATTCACTTCCATTCTTGATTTTTGTGTTTTAAAAGACAAATCTATTCATTTTTATGGTTATCAACAGGCTGTCATTTGAACATACCTTGTATTGAACCCAAAATATCCCTTTAATTAGAATAAACCGCATAGTGATGATCAAGACAGCAGCAGTCAGTGAGACACACAGTATTAGTCGCAGTGGCAAAGCTGTACTTGTGTTAACTAATAAGCAACAGATATAAATAAACTTGAGAAGTTGTTGCATCTGTGAAGTTTTCCAGATATGTTTTTCTTCTTCCGTGCTTGCTGTGGAGGATGCAGATGAAAAAGACAGGTGGATGTGAACATACGCCTGCTGAATCTCTGAAGAATGCAGCCACACACCTGCAACTCAATTGCACCCTGAAATAAAAGAGTCACAGCTAGAATTAAAGTTATATTAGGGTTCCCTATGAAGTGCCATTGCTTTACAAAAAAGAAAAAAGAAAAGGCAGGAGACAGTTGGAACAACACTTTGGTTGGACTGAGAATCCGTGTGCTTGTGTTTTGAGCTTAACAGATGGTGCATTGTTGGTAAAATGCAGCAAAAACGAAAGGCATCAGAGGATGTAACAGAAACATTGATAAACAAGTGGGTTCTTTAGCGATTTTAAATCAATGGTGCTCTTTGATTATAATGTCTATTTGGAGTGTGTGATTGCTGCACTTGTTAAATTTCATGGCAAATCTGCTATTTATGTTGCATCTGGTTTCCTATTTAAATTGCATCCCTTAAAACCGTTCATGGTTGCCCAGATTCAGGAGAAATTTGCAGTGCGCATGCTACAGCATTAGGCTAATGCAACACTTGTAAGATTTTATGAAATAACTGCGTGTAATTTAAAGGGTGTAAGTTATATTTTATTAAGAAAAAACATGAGTGAAAAATATGAGTTATTCAGCTCAACCATATCCACTGCAGTGAGGCTTATTTTCAAGCATATTTAAGAAAGGATCTATAAGAAAGCATATTTCTGCTGAAGATTGACCACTTTTGCCCTTACTAGATACTTTTCTGCCTTCCAAGAGTATTTAGAATTCAGATCTCCAGCGGGTACATTGCTTTTTCATCTGTGCACTGACCTTTTGTTTTTATTATTTATTTTTTATCTGACCAGTTCTCTTAAAGGTGGGAGCTGTCATTTAGCCTTTGTCATCTTGGATAATAACTGCTAGAAAGATGTGCGTGTTAGGCAGAGAGAGAGAGAACGAGAGGGGGGAACATGCTGAGAGGCATACTAAGAAAATCAAAAAAGTAAAGCTAGATGAAAAAATCTAGACTGAACGTGACTGTTTACCATGTTTTCTAATGCAATTATGAAATCAGTAAGACATGCCTTCAGGTTCTAATTGATTCAGTATTGCCTTTTAATAATTAACAGACTTTTTGAAGCAGCTTTGAAAATACTTCTGCAACTAATATTCTCAAAGTCATTACAAAGACTGACTCTAATTTCTCTCTACTCCATGTGAATGTACTCTCATAACTACTTGAATGGTTTCTGAAACCATTTTGTTAGTCCATCAAGGGTAAACTTAGTTTGACACTGTGGTATTTGACATGATCAAACATTTTGTTGTGGCATCAATTGCAATTAATTACAGTCACAGAAGGAAAAAAATATATACAATGAAATCACTAATTGATTGGCTTCCAAAAAAAATAAATAATAAAAAATAAAAGCATCTGAGTTAAGTCACTAAGGTATGGAAGCCTGTTTCTGCCTTCTCGCAATTGCTAGTTATAAAATCTGAATTGCTTTCTATAGTCAGAATTGTGAGATATAAACGTGCAATTCTGACATTTTTTTCTCAGAATTGTGAGATATAAACTCGCAGTTGTGAACTATAAAGTCAGAATTGCAAGACATGAAGTCAGAACTGAGAGATATAAAAAATGCAAGTTTATATCTTGCAATTCTGAATTTATTACTTATAATTACAAGTTTATATCTTAAAATTCTGAGAGAGAAAAAAAATCAGAATTGCGAGATAAAGTCGCAATTACCTTTTTTTTTTAACTTTTCATTCAGTGGTGGAAACGGGCTTCCATAGTAAGGAAACCATAAATTCTGCAAACAATTCTCTTTTTATTTTCATAATTTTTTAAGTTTTGAAATACGAAGAACCACAACCAAAAAGAACGTTTTTGATAAATTACGAGATGTAATATTAGAATAGGCCTGAATATTATGAGTATGTTTGTATACATTAAATAAACCATTGAGTATGGGGGTGTGGGGGGGTATGTGCCGACTTAAATATATAAAAAATTCAGCTGCTGACATTGTAACATTAAAATGCAGTTTTATTTATTTTAACACCATGTCAGAATCATCACTTTCCTGAAATTGTCTCCGTGACGCGTGGGACCCCTTAAGCCCACGGTGATAGTCTTTTGGTGCTGTATTGCTCACATGCTTCCTACTCAACCTCTGTCACCTCTGCTTTCTCACACTTCCTGTATTATTCCTACGTTTTTGCCTACATTTCTGAACCTGTCATCGCAGTTTGCCATCAAAGACCACACAGGGACTGTAGACGAGGCTGACATTTACTTGTGCAAACAGGAGCAGCTTGATGTCGCCGCTCTGTACCCACAGTACATCTGTACAGACGACAAAATGAAGACTCCCTAAGTGTAAAACAAATACCTCTCACTCTCAATTTGCACACCTTTACAGTAGTATGCAAGTATTTTCCATGGTTGTAAAGGGATAGCTAATCCAAAAAGAACAATTCTGTTCTCATTTACTCAACCTCAAGAAATTCAAAACCTATATGATTGTATTTTTTTATTTATTTTTTTCTGTGGCAAAGAAGTAGAAGAATGTTGGTAACCACACTGTTTCAGTTGACTTCCTTTATATGGATAAAAATACAATTGAAGTCAATGAGAACCAAAATGGCTTGGTCCACTTTTGGGGGGACTATCCCTTTGCAACTCTGTTTTAATTATTGTTCCACCAAAAACTCACAAACTACAGATGAAATAATCAGCATGACAGTATTGCTGTAATGTTGCATCAATGTTTTTGTGTGATTTGCCTCAGTGATTCCTACAGCACTAGAGCTAGTATAATTTAAGTTTTCTAGAGGTTTTATTTATGATATCGGTTAAAAATGGATAAAAGGGAAAGATTATTCTTCACTGGGAACAGTGACATGCATATACGTCTGGCTTAGGCCACCCAAGCAAATTATGTTTAAAGTTATTGCAGTACTTAAAGGTCACTTCCTTAAGGGATAATGAGAATCCATTGAAGTGCTTGCTCAGCATCTGGGAACCATCCAGCAGCAAGGTACACACTTCAACCATGAGAAGTCTTTTAAGAAGTGGACTGGAAGGGCTTGTTGCAGCTAAGAAAGCGTTCTTGCAGAAAGCCAGCAAGCTGAAGAGATTACAGTAGCTATGCAAAAGTCCATGAAGCGCAGAGTGACAACCAGTGACAGAAAGTCCTGTAGAGGACAAATCTGAACATTTCTGATTCACAAAGACAGCAGTATGTCAAAGGAAGAGTTGCTGAGACGCACACCGATGTCTGCAGTCTTGTGTGAAGCTTGTGGCGTATTTCTCTTGGTTTGGAGATGCAGCAGCCAGTGGTGAAGTCAAACATGTGGAATTTCATCATGCTTTACTGTTCCTTGAAAGTGTTTTGTTTTGAGAGAAGTCACTGATGGCAAAAGCTTCATTTTCAGCAACATAACAAGCTCCAACGCTACAATGTTATATTTGTAATTAAGACCTACTCTGACTGAACGTTACCAGCCGCTTACTGCCTCATACCAAATATAACTAAAGCTGTGTGTGATTGATTGAATAAGTAGGAAAAAAAAAACCTACACGTGTAGGAAACATGGAGGAGTATATTGTTTTAGTGTTGCTTTCCAGAGTAAGTAAAATATTTCGGGTCAGTAAAGACTTTTTTTTTTTAAGAATAATTTTCAGCATCATTACCCCAGTCTTCAGTGTAACATGATGCTTCAGAAATCATTTTGATGTGCTGATTTTCTGCTCAAGAAACATTTCATATTATTATCAATAATGAAAACAGTTGTGCTGCTTATGTTTTTTGTAGAAACCGTGACCTTGACCCCACATTTTTAGAAGATAGTTTATGTATTACAAATATAAATCAGGATTTCTGGGTCTTGAAAAGATCTTAATTCGCCCGCTTAATTTTGATCAAACAACACTTGATCAATTTTATGAAACAAGATTCCCATTCTTATTTCATGTAATTTTATTTCTCAAGTAAATGCATCTTGATTTAAGATCTATAGACATTTGCACTGGAAAACAAGACAAAATACAATTGCAGTGCGATCAGAATGTACAGTAAAAGTGATTTTCATATTCTATAAAGTGTTTGGAAGCAGAGCTACTGAAACCTTTAGTTTCTTTTTTCCCTTCAAACTTTGAAGCATTGATAATAGAGATTGGTGCATTGTTCCATTCAATTTATTCACTTGGTCTTACAAAAATGTCTTCAAACGTCTTAAATTTCCCTTCATAAATCCTGCAGAAACTTTGTAGATGTATATTGTTTTATTTTATTAACACTTTTGAAGTATGCATTATTTGATTTACAAAATAATGTTAATTTACTGTGTATCATGCATGAAACTGTGTTCTTGTGTATGGTTCATAATGTGAACACTAGTACAGTTTGCAAATGCATGAATGCAATCCACTATGGCTTGCATAGACTGTAAAATTTGAATATCATAGTATAATGCATTTCTAGTTGCAGCTTGTCTCCACAGAAATTGCCGCTCACATTCTCAGCATCTCTTGCAGCGCATCCGCAACAGACAGACACAGTGACAACATTAGAGCTGGCACCTTCTCCTCCTGAGTCGTTACCTAGCTACAGTGGTAAAGAGCTGCCATTAGTACTCACGGATGCAAAAGTACAGCCGTTCACAACCAAATGTTAATATGTGACAAGAGACCAGTGGAGGTGGAGGGAAGGGGAAAACAGCCTATACCGCTATGTACTGTAAGTGAAAGAGTGACCAGAAACTTGTACATTTAGTGTGGCGTATCGTCATTTACTAATTGGGCCGTGAAATTAAAAGGCCTTCTGTGGAAAAACGTGCGGCGGTCAGAGAGACAGGGGAGGATCTATACTTACAAGATTTATATTTATAAAAAGTATATTGCTGCCAGCCAGCTGTGTGTGATTTTGTCCATCTCCTAATCTACATTTCCACTCCCTGCTATTCCGCTAATGACCGTAACTCGCCACCAGCATCACTAATTCAGAATGCACTGCATGTGAGTGTTTCACACCGAAACCTATTTGCTGGCTGGGGAAAATGAGCAGGTTCATTTTATTCCCTCGGAAGTAGTAGGAGCTGTAGGGAAAGTGTTGGTTATGTAACTGGAACACAATCTGGCCTTTATTAAGTTTTCATCACCTTTTACTACAAATGATTTTGGTGCTGAGACTTCCAACAAAACCCAGCTGTTGGCTGCAGGTTGTACTTTTGATTTTATTGTTAGAATTCCATGTGTACAGTACAGTCTTGAGTACAGTAATGAGACCTATTAGACATGAGAAATATCTATTATATCCATATCTAGTATTTAAATAGCATTTACATCCCCGGTTTTGTTAAAAGGTTGCAAAAAGCATAAACCTCAGAGAAAATGACTAGATGTTTGTTTTTCAACATTTTATGAAGGTAACATTTTATTCAGACAGACAGATATGCCACGTACAGTACTGTTTAGTTGTTTTTTGGGTTTTTTTTTTTTGCATTGTTCTTCTGTGGTAAAGACATTTTCACCTTGGCATAAGACATTTATAGACACAATTATTTTACAGAACAAGGTGTAACAAGAAACTGTGATGATTTCTTGGAATAGCTACTAATGAGCTGCATACCTTTACCTGCATACGCCTACTGTAATGATGAACAAGAGAAAGTAAATAAAATATCTCACAAACAAAAAAACATGTCCTTCAGCAGCATATTCCAGTAAGGCAAACATCTCTGTAGCAACATTTATCCTGCATCAGCAAAATCATGTTTGAATGACACAAAATATGGAATAAATTATATTGTATATAATGTATGTACAGTAATTCATAGCTGGTTGCAGGAGCAAAGAGGAGTAGCTTAAAGCAGGATTTATTTGCAGTTATGTTTATTAATCAAAATCAAACTCTTTGAAACACTGGGGTAAATACATGCAGCAAACTAATTTTGTATAGACAAGAACTGATGAGGAACAATGAAACTGTATGTGCAAAGAAACAAACAAGGAACCAAATAAGACATAGTTGCAAACAACAAGCAATGACAACACTTGAGAACTTGCTGGGGCAACCAACAAACAAACAAGGGCATAATCAGAAACCAAGGATACTGGGACTAACTTGAACAGAAATAATTAACAGAGGTTTATATAACAAGAACGTAACAGTATAATTACTGTATAGCACGTAGTAAACGTAAGGCTATTTGTTGTTAGGTCCAAATGTTTGCACTAATATAGTGAAACCTGTAAGATTTCACTAGTTTGATATATTTAATTGGCCATATCTTGTTGATAATTAAGGTTAAGTTTATACAACAACACTGTACTAAACCTGAAAGAAAGCCCGTTTTCACCATTGGAAAAAAAAAAGGTAATTGCAAGTTTTTACATCACAATTTTGACTTTTTTCTCATACGAGTTAAGTCAGAATTGTGAGATATGAACTCGCAATTCTGAGAACAAATCAGTCTTTTTCCCTCCTCAGAATTGGACTTTATAATTCGTAATTGCGAGAAAAAGTTTGCGAGAAAAAGTCTGAATTGAAAGTTTTTTTCATGCAATTCTGAGAAAAAAACTATTCTGAATTACAAGATGCAAACTCGAAATTTCTAGAAAAAAAAAAAGTCAGAATTGTGAGATACAAACTTGTAATATCCTTTTTTTATTTTTCCTCCAGTGGCAGAAACGGGCTTCCGTAGAAAAGTGATTTCTTTGCATGTTTGACAAGTTTTACATTCAGACAACATTGTAAAAATTATCCCCATTCACACAAACCAGTGAAAAATACAAAAAATTATGCATCACTTTTGTAGTTTACATGGAGACTTTCATGGAGGTATCATTTACAAAAACTTGCACTTTGAAAACTGTTCAAAAGTTTGCATTTTCAAGCATTTTCAAAACACCATTGTCCTGTAAATAAATGGCCAAAACGCATAGTAAGTTTTCTGTTTTTACCTAAAAAAACGGTGTTGTGTAAACATCCATGAATGTAATGTTTTGCACAGGTTTTTGTGAGGGTCATTGTTAGGGGTAGGGGACTGGTTAGGCCATAATCTAATATAAAAACAATGTAAGTCTATGAGATTCCCTCACTAAACAAACACGTGTGTGTATTATATTATGAAAATAAGCCTCATTGTAGAGATACCTAGGGGGTTTTGACTGGAACTAGGTGGTGACATCCTGCCCAGGCATGTAATTTGAAGACTGTCTGAACTGTAAGAAACTCTTGAGTGTATTCAACGGTTCAGTTTGTATGGATTTGCTGGACATAATGTTTATTCCAGACTTTTTCGCGAGATCGCATTGAACAGATGCTGCTACACCTGGATAAGCTTGACCTGACAGATGCCCATAGGATTATAGGTATTAGCTTTCAGAGGGAGTGGGTGCGAAATGGAATGTTTGGTTGTAAAAACTGATGTCTCGTAAGTTATTATCTAGTTATAATACTAGGTATTATTATCAGCTGTAGGCGAGGATTAGTTTAAGCAGATGGATGCTACTTGTTAGTATGTGACACAGATACGGCGGGGATTTACATACTGCTTTGCTGTTCAAGCATCACATTTACAGACTGTGATTGGTTTTTCCTCAAGCTCTACCTGGAAAGTAATTAATTATGCATTTGTCAGGTTTAGCAACATGTGAGGCAACAAAACAAAACAGAAAAAAACGTCTTGTTTTTGTACATCTCCCTCACAACTTTGCCCTCATTCAAATGCTGGTGATTGAATTAGCTGTTTTGGCTTGCCTTCAGAAGCACGTTTGCTAACGTCAAACCTGCCTGCAAAAAAATCGAGCCGTTTTCTAAGTTGTTTACCCTAAGGGAACAACTACCTCATTGAGAGTCTAGCGCTCTTATACTCCTAAATACGCAAACATTCTTTGACTTAAGCCCAGCTAACGATGCAGATGTATGCCGTTAATTATTTTGCACACAATCGTAACTTTTGCAAAAGCTAGCTTCGATGCTACAGGGACGTTGCTGGAAATAGAAGACCGTGGGAGAAGGGTAAACATTACAAGATTAAATGCAAGACGCAGCATCTTTTTTAGTGTCGTTTGTGTTGTTGCAGCAAAATCGGAATTAGTAGCAGCACGAGGTGTTAATAGTAATAGCGTGAACTGTGTCTCGGTGGATGACTCCTCGGTTCTGGAGAAGCTGAGCGAGAGATTACCGGCTGTAATACACACCATGTCTAACGGAAGTAGATGGATTTGTGTCTCTTAATGCTGATCGCATGGGATCATGTAATTTAAGCCTAGAACGCCACCTTTTATTCATCATTGCTTTGATTAGTAATGCAAAATGACTTTACAAGGACGATCTGGCATGTAGCACTAAATGTGCCCTTTTAGAGGATTACATTGGGTGAAATAGCAGACGCACACGAGCCTTCAACCTTACTGTGTAATTGTGTGTGATGTCCGTTTACATTAGTAATTAAGTTTGTATTTATTTATTTATTTTAAAGTTTAATTGTATTTATTTATTTTAAGATTTAATTGTATCATGTAATTATTTTATTTTATTTTATTTTATTTTATTTTATTTATTTTATTTTATTTTATTCAAGTCTACCATTGTTTAGCAACAAGTTGCAGTTCCGTCTGTTGCTAATAGGGATCTAAAAATATTCAGCAATGTAATGTTAAATTGAACCAGCATTTCTATTTCAAATAAATGCTGTTGTTTTGAACTATATTTTCATCAAAGAATTCTGAAAGAAAAAGTACCACAGTTTACGCAAAAATTCTAAGCAGCACAACTCTTTTCAACCTTAATAAAAATTTCTTGATCATCAGATCTGCAAAAAAAATAAAATAAATAAATAAATAAAAATAAATAAATAAACATAATCCAAATTATTGAAAAGTAGTGTATCACAGTTGCTACAAAAAAAAATATTAACTAGCAAAACATTGTTTTCAACAGTAATAAATAAATAAATAAATGTTTCTTTAGTACCCAATCAGTATATTCAAATGGTTTTCTGAATGATCATGTGACACTGAAGACTGAAGTTATGATGCTGAAAATTAAGCTTTACAATCACAGGAATAAATAGCATTTTTAAAATATATTAAACCAGAAAACAATTATTTTAAGTGTAATACTATTTTACAAAATTACAAGTTTTGTACTGTATTTTCTATCAAATAAATGCAGCCATGGTGAGCATAGAAGACTTAAAAAAAATAATAAATCTAAAATTTTAACTGTTCATATCAGGGCCTATATATTTTGTATTAAAGTGATTTACATTTGAATTACATTTTATGAGGTAACCATTTTAAGTGCGTGCAGTATTTGCAATATATTCATAGCTGAGAGATTGGCAGAGAGATGGGTGCATGCCGTGCTTAACAAAGGCCTTTAGCTGCATCTGTAGTCACAATATATGATGGCCTCTTGTACATCATGGATCATGATGTAAGCATGAGCAACCGTAGTATACATGTGCATGCGCTCCATCAGCTCTGTGTGTAATCCTCTCTCAAACTCCGTATGTCCCTGCGTGACTTCTCTTTGAGTGTGTGAGCAAGGCGCGTGTGTGTTCGTGTGCACCTTTACCTCAGTTTAAGTCAGTTGTTTCAGTGCTGTTAGAGCTGAATTTCTCAGCTCACTGCTCATCCAGATGGCGCATATCTTTAGCCGGATTCCCACCTGTCACCTCACTGTGTCTAACCTCCCTCTTCATGTCTCGCGTGAATGCCTTCTGACGGAGTCTCCCAGGCGTTCTGAACTTCCCTTAATGTGGAAAACACAATTGCAGTGCCAAGCCAAGAGGCCGTTTAGCTTCTCAGAATATTCATGAGGACTAATAGTTGTATTTGTTTTATATAGTAATAGCAGAATAGTTCATCGGGGCACTTGAGCTGGTAAAAAGTTTGGAATAATTAAGATTTGTTAAGTACTCTCATATGCTTACCAAGGCAGAATTTATATGATCAAATATACAGTAAAACAGTAGTATTATAAAATTGTATATATTATTATTATTATTTAAAAATGTTTTCTATTGCAATATATTTTAAAATGTATTCTATTTCTGTGATAGTAGATCAGAATTGTCAGCATCATTGCTCCAGTCTTCAGTGTCACATGATCCTTCAGAAATCATTATAATATGCTGATTTTATGCTCAATTATTATTTTATTCAATCATTAACAAGGGTTCTTATTATTATCAACGATGAGACATTGTTTTATGCTGCTGTGATACATTTTTTTGATTAATAGTTCAAAAACAGTTTGATGAAAGTTCAGAAAAAACAGTATACATGTCTTTTATGCCACTTTTGATAAATTGAATGCATCATTACTGAGTAGAACTATGATTGATTGATTGACTGATTGAAAATAAATCTTCAAAGTGTCATGGTTTCTACTAAAATATTAAGTTGCAACATTTTTTTTCATCTGTAATAATTATAAAAAAAAAAAAAATAATAATAAACATTTCTCCAGTACCAAATCAGCATATTAGAATGACTGATTAGCTTTGCCATCATAGAAATGACATTTTACAATAAATTTAAATATAAAACAGTTATATTACATTTTTCATAAAAAAAATTAAATGCAGCCTTGGTTAGCATAAGGCTTTTTGAATGCTTCACCTGTAATGTATTACTGTGAATTATGCAAATATTTGCATAGTGGATAAATATACATGCATAGCACTTAATGTTTCGGAAACATTAAGATTTTATTTTGCAGTCCCTTTTATTTTCACTACGGCACAGAAATAACACATTTCACCTTTAAATTACTAGTAAATAACTTTTTTTTTTCTCTGTTTCAGTAATAAGCCAAGGTTTGTGCAGCAGTAAACATCTGTTAATGAAGAAACAACTTTCATCAGTAGTAAAAACAGCTATTTCTTTTCATATTCTACTTCTGTGTTTTCCTGTGGTTACCTCATTTGCTTTGGAGGGCACGACGCTGTGCCAGACAGGATTCTGGAGAACTGTGCCTTTGATAAAGTGCCCATAATAACCGGATCAATTCATTAATTTCCATGGGCTGACTGGCTCATTGGGCAGATTATACCACCCCATCAACTGCTGCCCCACAGCGATGCACAGATGCTCTCTGATCTTACCTGACACTGTCTGAACCTGGTTTGATATGATAGTCAAACAAACTCAAAAAGAATCCATGGCGCAAAAAAATTATAAAAAGGCCACCTCACCTCTGGAGGTTTGTGTTTTTTTTAATACTTTTCCCACAAAGCTGGATACTTTTCAGCTGTCTACATCATTTTCAACAGCATACTTACACTTGCAAAATAAATCATTGCATTATTCCCTGTAAAGCATATCTTTGTACTGAGTGATCACATGCTGGCTAGAATGACTTTGATGAAATAAATGACAACTTACATAAGACCATTTCTATGGCATTTTAACGTAGAATAAACTACTTAAAATATTGATTATAATAATAAATGAATGACTAAAAAGTCATTTTTATCTCATCTCTTTTTTTAATATTAATGATATTTAATCTTATTTTAATTTTTTTCTTCATTTACTGTACATTTATTTTACATTTATGTATTTAGCAGATGCTTTTATTCAAAGAAACTTACAGTAAGGAACCTTACAACTACACTTATATGTACCTTGATTATTATTCAGACAAACACTTTTTTTTTTATTTTCCCCCTATTTATTACATTTATACTTGCTATTTTTAAAAATGTCTTCATTTGTAATGTTAAAATTGAAAAATACATCTAAAGTTTTATTGATTGATTGAAGTTCCTAATGCAAATACTATCTGGTAGTAATATTATTTAATGAACCTGGGCCAACATAAAATAAAAATAAACAGTTATATTTTTAATACCCAGTGTTGACAAAGATTAATAATATTAATTACTGTAACAAATGTAATGCTTCTTTTTACTTAATGTTAGATAATGCATCAACTAGCATTAACTTATGTGACCTTATTATTTATTATTTATAACAATAATAATATTAATTATTATTATTATTATCATTATTATTATTGTTACTGATTTTGAGAGCACTTGGTTACCATTTCAGAGCATGCTTGAGATGAAATATAAGAGTTGAA
Organism: Sinocyclocheilus anshuiensis; assembly: GCF_001515605.1. NCBI lineage: Eukaryota > Metazoa > Chordata > Actinopteri > Cypriniformes > Cyprinidae > Sinocyclocheilus > Sinocyclocheilus anshuiensis. Next base: position 1,883,033 of record NW_015557079.1, read on the forward strand.
TTTAGCAATAACAAGACAAAAGAGTTGTCGTTTTATTTAAAAAATGTAATCTCCATCACAGAATGCTGTTAAATGCAATGCATAATTTGACATGGAAATTACATTTGTTAGAATTATAAATATATAAGCTGTCAGACACTGTAAACTTCAACTTTATTTAACTTCAAGTTTACTTTACAAGTCCACAGGGAAGAACTGAACTGTCTAGTTGAAGAAACAGCCTTATTAATGAATGCAGCCATACCTCTGAAAGCTTGCAAACAGTTTTGGCAAACTTGAGTGAAGGTTTAGAGAAGTGTACGGTTAGGGGCTTGGGTGTCAAAGATAACCCCAACCCCAAACAACACTGATGCATGATTTGCATATATTTCACCATGCTACCTTCTGCCTATGTTTCAGGATCGTGATCGCTGAGCGTGCTTATAGCTCGACAGGGAAATGAAGAAAGAAAGGATTAGTGCAGCTATTGCCATCGCAAGCGATCTCCACAGGACGCCAGATGATTTAGAGTGCTATATAGAAGTGCATCAGGAATTTATAGCTAACGCAATTAGCCGGTATAAAAGTTAATTATGAAAATGGCCAGACGCAGGAACAATAGCACTTGGTTGCTCATTTCCATAATTCCATAACCTACTCATTCTGACTCATTCTCCTTCTTCTCTATAGGGCAGGTCAACACTTCATTGGGAAAGCCAAAAATTCTCTGACAGTATTTAAGAGGTGTTTATATGCATGTGAACAATCTTCTAATCATTTTTAATAGATTAATTCAATGGTTTGTCTGAGCCTCTGAGAGTTTTGGTACTTGGACTCAGGTGGACTTGTACGAACATTTTGGAGTCAGATATTTTTCTGAGTACAGACGAATGCATGTGTAACGGGGCTGACAAGACGTGCGGATCCATGTGCAAGCTTTAATTCAAGCAGAGAGGTCAGAAACACAGGCAGGGTCGAACAAGGGCAAACAGGTATAATGAGGGCAAGACAGAAGAGTAATCCAAAACGGGCGTGGTCGATAAGCGGCTAACAATATCCAGAGGGCTTGACACGAGGGGTTATCCAATAACAATGCAAAGGTCCAGGCAGGGGCAAACAGTATCCGAACAGGGCAAGACGAGAGAGGTAATCCGAAGTACACAGGCAATAATCAGAAGACGAGGAAACAGACAAGGCAAGACTAGGCTAAGGCTAACGAAAGGAAACAGGCTCCGTAGAGTAGCTATCGCTAAGAGAGTGATAAACGCATACAATACTCGGCAGCTAGAACGGAGTGAGATTGGGTGTTAAATAGTGAATGAGTGATATGAAACAGCTGTGTGCAATCAGTGCTGTGTGCAATCAGGGCTGTGTGCAATCAGTGCAATGAATGATGGGATATGTAGTCCGGGGTGATGTGCAATAGTGTGTAGTGCGAGAGTCAATGAAAATGGAAAGGGTGACCTCTGATGGCTAGCAGACGGAAGTTCATGGACCGGATACGTAACAGCATGTGATATGTAACCCATCTTTCATTGATCATATTTTATATACAAATTTAGTAGAAACTTAGGAGGAATTAATTTAGATTAATTAGCAGAGAAAAATAAAATGTGGCTATAAATAAACAATCCATTCAAATTGGATTAAAAAGTATAATAAGGAAAAGTAAAAATATATATAAAAAGTCACTATTTTATGGTAAAGTTTTTTTTGTAAATAGTGTAATGACTAAATTCAGTAAACTCTGAAATTCAAAACTGTTTTTATATAAATTGAATCTCTGTAATCTATGGATAACCATCTGTATTTGCTCTCCCAAAATAAATGGCTGTGCATAAAAACTCTCTAAATTACCTGCATCTTTGAATTTAGCCCAGCTAGTTAGTTTTTGGGTTTAGTCAAACTGAGTCCCTTGAAAATCACACATGAGCAAGCTAAATGTGTCCTCCTGTTGCTAATTTCAGTCATAAATTGGGCTAATCTTGCCATCTGCCTTGCTAGCATAAACATTTTGTGCTTGACAGATCATTTAAAAACTGTAGAGATCTCTAAGATTCTGAACGCCTAGCTTCTGGAAACCAAGCTGTTGGTGTTGAAATTCAGTGAATTGTCCTGGCATTCACTCATTTTTTTATTCTTAACATGTTAATATTCATTAACACATTTGACCAGCCATACATTTGTCTGATACCACTTATTTATTTAGTTATTAATTACTTTACTGGGCTGTCAGCTCACAGAAAATGAAAAACTCATAAGGTACTGCCACCTAGAGGTATTCCATTTTTCTTAAACTTTTACTTGCAATTAGTTATTATTTATAAATAGTAAATGTTATATGGAAAAATCTAGCTGAAAATAAAATAACTTTCACATAAATGGAAATAACACTCCATTTTTTTGTCAGGAACCTGAACTAAAATAAAAAGATCTGAACAAAACATTTTGAGTGGAATTTTGCCCAGTGACTGATTTAAACGTCTCTCTGATTGGCTGTTGCATTCATGCGCTCAACTGTGATTGGCTAATGTTGTAAATAGAAACCTTTGAAGCTGTGGCAATAGATCTAAAATGTAATATGCATTTATAACAATATACTTTGTATTATATTATGTGGGCATTAAACTACAACAGAAAGAAATATGTCAAATTAATTTAATGAAACTGTTAACACTGCTGTGATTGTTTCTAATGTAATGGCTAAAGTAAGCTAAATTTGACATCTTCTCTTCTGACCAACTTAATCAATCATTCTATATGTTTTCGCCTTTTGTAAAGTTATCAAAATCTCAGTCAAATGGGAACATAAAAAAATAAATAATATTTGTTGCATTTTACATTCATTGAAGTATTGAAGTTTACCCAACTATAACAGCTTGCACTAATGAGAACCCCGGAAATGTCAATTAAACATGCAGCAAAAATTTGAATATTGCACTGGGAAAATAGCTCCAATCAGTTATCTGGATACAAATGATGTGAACAAATGTAAACTTGCTCTGTTCTGATTGGTTGATTCCAAGTGTAAACAGGGCTTCCATTTGTGAATATGGAATTTATTTATTTTGTAAGTTAACTTGAGATAAGCCAGACCTAATCTCAGCGATTTCATCAGTTTTGTCGCTTATTTCTTTTACAAACTGCGGCCGTTTGTTTCACGTGTCTCTAAAACACACCCAGATTAATTGCTTTCTTATTCCATGACATTAAATGGCGTTTCTTATTTCCTGTCGTTTTCTGGCACGTTTCATCCTCACCCTCCTCCTCCAGCAGTCCATGCCTGATACTCCCTCCTCTCTCCATCACAATTTAATGGAAATGATCCAAGTGTTCAGGGCGTTATGCAAATACGTGCTATAGATTTTCTTTTTCATTATAAGTACATTATTAAAATCAGCTCTCCTCTTCCTGTTCCCCTCACCTCCTATTAGAAGGCCCCAAAGTCTCCCTGTTGGCAGTCACCGACTGTCAGCAGTGGGTCCTTGCTGCAGCTAGTGATTTATTGATGTAAGTGGGAAGCTATGAAGCTGACTTTGTGACAGCTCCGAGCTTTTAAAATTGAGCATGTCATCCGGCTGATGAATGACTACAGGTTGAGCTCACCCAGCGGCACAATATGTCAACGTCCACGCTTATGAGGGACCCAGTGGTCCATAGGTGCTTACATCGACAAGGGATATATACGAGGCTCGCCAATCTGCCCTGTCCCCCGTATTTGGACAGATTGTGTTAAATGTGAAAGACCTGGGACAATTTGAGATTTGATCTGATTAAGCACTGACTTGTTTTGAAAGGTCTAGAAATTCGACGGGAAACTAATACTCCTATTTGATGAAGTTTGATGTTTTCCCAATGAGAAAAACAAAAAAACAAGTCAAGTATTTTGCACATCAGTAGTATTTTACAGAGCAACACTATCAAAATTACAGTTTCCACTGCCACTTGGATTTTTTCAAATCATTAAGGCTAAATATATTTTAAAGTTCATTAATTTATATAGTCTAGTATAAATGAGTAGTTCCTGACAGAGTGCCAATCTGTGCATTAATTAGTGACTATTTCTACAGGTTAAGCAACATGTTACATCAGTAGGTAGCAGCAAGTGACTCATTGAACCATTGATTCAATCGATTCGTTCAAAAACGCTGTTTGATTCAAGAATGAAACAACTATAAATGAGTAATTTGCTAAATTCCGAAATGCAGACTAGCACACTACTCTTACTATATAGTGAAAGTAGAGTGCTAGTATGCAGTTCTGAAATCAGCAACAGAATCATTTACGTATTGTTTAAAACACGGAATCATTCAGGAAGGAACCACTCGGCCTATTGTTGCTAGTTCTAACGTAACATTTTTGAGTGTGTTTTGAACATGTTTGAACTAGCATGAAACCTGCATCTGTGGTGTAATTGTTATATCATCTATCTATCTATCTATCTATCTATCTATCTATCTATCTATCTATCTATCTATCTATCTATCTATCTATCTATCTATCTATCTATCTATCTATCTATCTATCTATCTATCTATCTATCTATCTATCTATCTATCTATCTATCTATCTATCTATCTATCTACCTACCTACCTTTAATGCGGCGGGTTGTACATTAACAATTCTGAATAGTTCAAAATTAAGGCAAAAAAGCTAATTTGAACACTTTGTAGTTGTCAATCCTTAGTAGAACATGTGCATTAATGTGATGTACAATAAAATTCATATAGCCTTCTTTTAAGTGTGACATAATTGTTCAAATACGTTTTGGGGTCACTATATATATTCACTTAAAGTCTTAACGAACTACTGTCTTTCGAGTGTTATCATACACAGACAGCTAAAAAAAAAAATATATATATATATATA
>NW_015557079.1:1888098-1915475 GCF_001515605.1 Sinocyclocheilus anshuiensis
TATGAAAGTAACTATTAATCTAGCATTTTCATTCAAAGAAATGTTCACAGGAACATTAGTTTCTGAATCCTGTCCTCTTTTTTCTGTCTCCATTAGCCATCAATAATCATAAATAATCTTAGTTGAAATAGGCCAGAGCTTGACTGGGTCGGTGCCTTTTCACTCTAGGACTAGAATAACAACATTCTATTCCCGGCAGGGGGCCGATCAACAGTGGCATCAATCAGTGTAATAGGAACGCGCCAGGCTTTGCCATTAATTGTGCGGCTGGGCATGCAGAAGCACAATTAGAGCAGTGGAAATTAGGCCATGTGTTTAGCAACTTGTAGGGGTCATGCTGGCACTCATATGTCATGTAGCCGGCTGGTAGGATGTTTAGAGTCAGTACGGGGTCTTTCTGCACTTCTTTGACAGTATGTTCAATATGTTTAGCATTATGCTTCTGGTAATGTATGGGTCATAGGATCTGAGTATACATTATGTTCTCCTACTGCCCACTCACTTCAAATCATTCCACTAGAAGCTTTTTTTTTTTGTTTGTTTTAGTACTATTTTTGTTGCTAGCATTTTTGCCTGTTTTATTAGGACGGAGAGAGATGAAGGGGACATGAAATGATGGGATATAAGGGCAGAACAGGCTCGGGACATTATTTAAGCTGGAATTTGCATCAGGGTTGTGTTGTGTGTCAGTTCCTCAATGTGAGCAATATTTGAAATAATTAAAAAAAAAATTTTTTTTATTATTATTATTATTTTTAATTTTAAATTTGTAGTTTTGAATTCTCATTTCTCATTTTTATTTGCAGTATTTTTTTTTTTTCAGTATAAATTACCACTAATTATACAACATTTTCCAGAAATATTATCTGAGTATGCATTTTTCATACTCACTTTTGGAAAGCATCAGCTGCAACTAGTATTTATTTATAAATGTTTTGAATTTAACCTTTTATTTTTATTATTAATATTTATTTTCTTATATTTTAGTTTTAGTATGTTTTTATTTATTTGGTATGTGCTTTTAACATTTGTATGATTATTTGTCTAGTATTGTTATTGATGACAATAATAATGTAAGTGCTTGGCAACATTTCTACTTTTCATTTAGGTTCGTTTTTTTTTTTTCATCTAATATTATTTATATGTTTTTTTTTTAGTTTTTTGTTGTTAATATTTAGAATTTTTATTTGCATATTTTATCATGTTTTTATTTTAATTGTAGTATTTCTTTATTTGGTGTGTGCTTTTGTCATTTTAATAGGGTTTGTTTTATAATTATTGCTATTTATGATTCATTTATTTTTTAGTTTAGGTTTAATTCAGTTTTAGTTCTTGTTTATTTCCAGATGGTCATTTTATTGTTTAAACTTGGCAGCTTTTCTAATTTTCATTTCATTTTTGTTCATCTAATATGTGTATTTTATTCCAGCTTTTGATTAACACATTTCTTGAATCGTTTTAGTTATAATTAGCAATAATAATCCTGTTAACTGCTAGCCCTTATTACTGTATGTTGCACATATATAGAAGTGAAGAGTCACTTTAGGAATGATACAATCTAATTAAACTGAACTGACTTGTCTGCTCTAGGTATTTGGGTTCTTATTGTACTTGAACCTCTTTGAACTCTGTGTATTTCTGGGTTAGATTCAGTGATTGGGGGCAATCTTCTCAGAAACAGTCTTTTCAGATCTCATCAAAAGCATCAGTCCTGTTATTGAGCATCTGTATGATGCCTCCTGTCAGTAAACAGCATGTGATGCTGACTGTCTTTGTTCTGTCTTAATGTAATGTTCAGTGACTTGTCAAGATGTACAATGCAATCTTCAGATGTTTTTTGACTCTTGTCTGTTCATTTAAAGATTTGAACAACTACATCAATGTTTCTGTAGAAATTAAGGATGACTACTCCACAGCACACACTTTTGACACTTTTGTATTTTGTCTTTTTTTAATGCACAGACAATTCAATTGTATTACAGAAATATATAGCTTGCACAATACAGAAAGATTCTTCGGACACCCTAGCTATTTGAGATAGACTTCTGGGGTCAACTGACCTTAGTTTGAGATCTGCCATCCTAACAGCTCTAGAAATCTCTGGAGATTGAAGGTATAGTCTGTTCTTTTCCATGGCTACTGACTAGAGCACATAGTGGAGCAGAAACGCCTACATTAATTCCCTCCGGACCTGAATGGACTCATCTCATCCATTAGGATTCCCTTGAGATCCACCTTGCAGCTTCAAGTCCAAATAATTCCATTTAGACACATTTTAATGTATGTTGTGTTTCAGGCACTGCTTGCTCCAGGTAACTACTGAACCTCGAACGATCTGTGCTTTTAACTTCTGCCAGTTGTCTTCTCTTGTTTCTGTCTGTTGTATGAGATTTTGAGCCATTATAATGTATAACAGAGATTTGGAAAGATAGTATTTTGATAAATATAATTTGTCTGATTTATTGTCTGAATGCATCTCAAAACGTACCATTGACTCTGATTTTGTGGTTCCAAAACAGATAATTGAGATACATTACAGTAGGATACAGCCTTAAATTATTATTATTATTATTATTATTATTATTAAAACCACTTATTCATTGATATATAATATTATTACATACTTAGTCAGGTGATGGCAAAGCTGAATTCTCAGCAACCATTACTCCAGTCTTCAGTGTCACATGATCCTTCAGAAATGATATATTTAAAAAAAATATTGAATATGCCTTTTAATCTTTTTGTGGATTCTGAGATAATTTTCAGAAAATTCAAAGAACGGTATTTATTTGAAAAAGAAATCCTTTGTCACTTTTGATCAATTCAGTATGTCCTTAGTGATTGAAAATATAACTTTCTTTCAAAAACAAACAAACTAAACTTTTAATGAAAGTCTATTAATAATTTTGCCAAATATTTGTATATATATTACACACATATATACTTACATATATACAGTGGGTACGGAAAGTATTCAGACCCCCTTAAATTTTTCACTCTTTGTTATATTCCCAGTTTAAAATAACTATTTATTTCTATTTTATTTATTTTTTTATATAATTTATATTTTTTAAATATAATTTATTCCTATGAAGCTGAATATTCAGCAGCCATTACTCCAGTCTTCAGATATATATATTTTTACTCTAATATAATTCTCTCTCATCTACTTTTTATTTTTGTAATTGTTATTTTTATTTTTATTTGTTTAGCTTAAAAATGTTTGAGGAAGTTTTGAGTTCTGAAAGTTACTATGTATTTTCAAACTACAATACAACTTTTTTTTTTTAAAGCAAAAGATCAAGAAAAATGTATTCCTTATGATGTGATCCCCTTCACTGTGTTTATATGCAATAAATATGGATTCTATTTTCCATATTATTAAAATGGCATATATGTCCATACAATGGTGTGTTCAATTACCTAGAAAAGCCCAACCATAATCGTGTTTTAACCCATGAAAACTGATTTCAAGACTCTGCTTTTTTGCTCAGTCCTTTGAAAAGCACAGCTGTATAATGAAATACAAATCATAATGACAAATCAGTTATATTCCGAGAAAAGTCTCTTAACTTAGATGAGAAAAATCTGGCTATAATTAAATGGTTACATGGCTTTAACTTAACAGAGCGAATGATTGCAGATTTTAATGGCTGCCTCTGTCTTTTTTTCTCTCTTTTTTTTTTTTCTCAGCTGTATAGTTCATTTGACTTTGGCCGAAAGTGGCAGCTGGTTCACGAGCGAGTGACTCCGAATCGCTTCTACTGGTAGGTGATGCGTTCACAATCACACCTCATCTCCATTTCTCACACGATGTCACTAACTTACAATTTTTTGGGCGAACAAGGAGAGTTTAGTCGAGTGATTGTTGACATTGACGTGTTCGTGATATGTGGAACGAGTTTGAGCAATTGAGAAGATGGATATGGTTGAAAGTTGTGTCCTTTTTTGCCGGCTCTTATGTTTAAAAAATGCAGAGGCTGTTGTTCATGTCGACGTGAGATGAAAACTGCAAAGATGTTTGAACTCTAAGACCTTTGTTGCACAGCTCCTCTCCATTCAGTATCAAGACAATAAAAGAAAGGGGGAGAATAAGCATGGCAGAGGAAGATGGAAAGAAAATTGCGGCATGAAGATGGCTGAGGAGAGTGAAAGAGAAAGGATTTGTACTCCACAGTGCATCTAGACTTTAAATTTTTTTTAGTTTTACACATAAAGAAATGGATAGAACCTTTAGAAAAAAAAATCTCTTTAAATGATGTACACCCACATGAGATAAAGACTCCAGTAAGGCTGTGCAACCGAATTGCGATTTTTCTGTGATTTTAAAATATGGGGGGAAGAAAACACTCAAGATTAGCTTTTTTTGTAGTCCTGGACAATTTGAACAAAAATGTGTGAAATAATAATAATAATAATAATATATAATATATACATATATATATAAATTGCTGTTGTAATATTTCAATGTTTAAAAAAATATATATATTTTAGACTTTAATTTATAATAGCATATATTACATGAAGTAGGTTGCCATATCTAACTAACCCCTCTTTATTGTCATTTATACAATGATGTCAGAAACATTACTTTTTTTTTTTATAAACATGTCTCAATGTAAGATTAAGATTTACATTATTTACATTTACATTATTTCTTACCAAAGTGTACAAATCACACAGGAAGTAGCTAAGATTATATGTAACTCAGTGCTAATCACTGAGGGATGTTTTAGACTGTTAGTGAGAAAGCAGAGGTTTTATCAGAAGTTTGTCTTCAGTGTGTGCATGAGTCACAGAGAACGGGTACACTGGTACAGCCTACTTGAGCTATAAAAGACACCGTCTAGTTAATGGTAGGGTTGTTTAAGGGCTGGTGCACCACACACTCATGTTTCCAACAGGTGTCATCATTCTCATTTCCATTGTACTCCTTCACTGTCACCATCATGCACAAATATACACCTACACATACATGGGTTTTAGACACGCTTCTGGTTGCTGCTGTAAATTGTACTTTGATTCTTTTCCCCATCATGTGGCATTTGAAGTGGCACCTCACAACTCTTTTTTTCACTTTGTTGGCTGAAATGGACCTCCAGTAAGACATCTGTTATGGATTTTTTTGTCTCCGTGATAAAACTGCTTTCTCCTCGCTCTGGTGTGTCTAATGCAGGTCAGTAACCGGTCTGGACAAGGAGTTAGATCTGGTGCACATGGAGGCCCACACTCCTGATGGCCGTGAGTTGCTTCTTTCTGTCTCTGTCTGTATTCTCCAACACTGTCTAGCAGCCTAGTGGTAGGAAATTTGATTAATAACAGTCACTCAAATCTTTTAATTAGGTATGCTAAAAAAGACATGTCACTGACCCCCAGGTCATGGACCCTGTTCTTTATATTTTATTTTATTTTATTTTATTTTATTTTATTTTATTTTATTTTATTTTATTTTATTTTATTTTATTATTTTATTTTTATTTTTTTATTCTTAAACATATTTAATTTAATTTTGCTTATTAATTAATTAATTGATTAATTAATTAATTAATTATTTTTTTTATATTATATGTGAGTATTGTATCATTTATCTATAATTCAAATTCATTAATCAAAAGGACAACAAATAAAACGTTATATTATATTATATTATATTAGCAAAAATAAATAATTCAAAACATTATATTTTTCCTAAATTTGGAGTATTATGAGTGAGTCATTTTATTATTCACTCAACAGATTAATTTGAAAAAATTCTGGCAGATCCTTGCTCATGCCTCACTCACGCTGATTCATTTGAAAAAAGAAAGAGCCAGCAGATTCTTGCTGATGCCTCACTCATTCTGTTCGTTCTGAAACAACATGTCCCTGTAGTTTCACAAACTGTATTTTCGTTCAGTGTCACTCAGAGTCTCGTTCAGGCTCAAAACACTGACTAAGTGGCTCAGTGAAGAGGTATATTTCTTTAGTATGCTCGTCCATTGAAAGAAATGCTCCTTCACAGTATATACTAAGGTTATTTTGAATTCTCTTTTTTCCCACCTTCCTCTCACATCCCATCTACTGATCTATGGTACACTCCTACTTCAGTCCTGATGTTAGAGGAGGAAAAGAGATGAGAAGAGAAACCGTGAACTTGTGAATGAGGATAAAACCAGTCCTGCGGGCAGCTAGACAGGATTACCGTAATGATAAACACACCATCTGATAGCAGATTAATACAGGACCTGGAATCTCTCTGCCTTACTTTCTCTCACTAGTTAAAGGCATAGTCCATTGAAAAATGAAAATTCTGTCATTGTTTACTCACCATTATTTGGAAAATAAAAGAACAAATCAATCCCAATACTTTTTACATACAACAGTAGTTCATAGTAACCAAGCTTCCAAAAACCAAAATTCTCTTTATGTGCTCAGTGGGGGAAAAAAATGGTTGACATGGGTGAGTTTCAGTTGTTTGAATGAACTTTCCATTTAATACTGGATACATAATTCTGAGTCTTCCATCTAATGTTCCTTAAAGCTGATACATCCTTAGAGATTCTGAGAAGCAGTCAGAGGTTGCTGGACTCAATGCCCCCAGAATCAGAATCGAATTAACATCTAGAATCCTCTTTCTGTCTCTCCTTACAACAGATTGTCAGTATGTGACATGCAGAGCTCAAGCCTGCTCTGAATCCAGTAGGACATATCCATTTTCTGGCTATATTGAGACCAACTCACTTGTGGTTCAAGATGAATATGTGTTTGTTCAGGTAAGAACCAGAGATCACTTACTTTAAAGAAACAAGTCAAATGGCATCATTTAATTGTTTTTGGAATTATATAAGGACATCTACAGTTAATTAAAATTGAACAGCGTGGCTGAAATAAAAAGTACAATGATAACAGTGTAACCCTTTGCCATTCGTCTTTGAGATAAGGACTTCCTAGAACAACAGATCTGTTGGGATTTCTCAGTGTGTTCCCACTGCGAAATGCTCTTGTTATTCCATTGCCACTCACTTATAAATTGTGGAATGTGGAACACAGTGTGATATATATAGTTCATATCAGTGGCGAGCGTTGACTTTTTTAACCGGGTATGCTGAGTGATAAGATCCCCCCCCCCAACCCCATCGGCTTTTAGGACACTCAAAAGGGATCACAGATGACAAATAGCTAAGAAACACCATGGCAGGTGTCGATTTAATAGTATGCACATTTCCTACCTTATTTGTAAATGAAATTCTTCTCCAATCCTTCTTCTATCGTTTCAAGTTTATCCATTATTCTAATGCAAGAAAAATATAGCTGGTTTTCCAAGTAAAAACCGCCAAATAACGATTACATGTAGTTACGTTATGATACATAATCAGAGGGTGGGGAGATGGGGGGATTCCCCCGGTCTATATGTCTCTGCATCTGCTAAATATTTTTTTTTTATTCCCAGTGAATAGGAGTTAAAACTCCCACATGGGTGACACTACTCCAGTAACAGACCATGCAAAATACCTAAACATATTTAAAATATTGCAAAGTAACATTGCAACCTTGCAAACAATAATAAAATCAGAGAATGACTTTAACTGTAAGCGACACAAGCATACGCAAAACAAAGGGAACAATATGATGTTTGTTATTATTAATTTTATATAGCCCACGTTTTCATAAATGTTTTTTTTTATTTACCGCTTAGACAATAATGTTGACAATAACGTATATCTTCAACATACATTGTCTATGACCAAAAATGTAAGAAGATATGTTTTCAGTGGACTTAAAATTTGCTTTGCTTGAGAAAACAAAAATATACAGTTACAGTGTTTTTTTTCTTTTGATTTAGTCGAGTTGATTTTGCATCAAACACAATATGATTTTTGGCAATCGAGATCTGACAGCAACAGCACATTTTTCTGCTTGGGTGAGCGCTTTGCGGACAGCTTACCTCGCGCATTAAATCAGCCTCAGGCCAGCAAATCACTGAGAACGCGCTACAATCCTGACAAGTCATAGCAACAGAGCAGAGACGAGAAAGCTGCAGAGAATCTGCTCGCCCAGAAGCAACTGCAACTGGTAGATTTAAAGAAAATTTAATTTGCCGTTTGGCAAGCAAATCATTATACGTACTTATTCCAAACTCTTTAACTTATAACTTATAATCATGTTTATATGAATTATCCCGTGAACTTATTCTCTAAAATGGCCTGGGTATGTGGAGCATTCGCAGCTTATATGGACGGAACGCCACTAGTGCATATATAGACTGTAACAAGTGGGTTTCAAAATTTGCCATATGCATTACTTGATTAAACTATCTAACTATAACAAGGCCCTCTGTCTTCACTCCCATGGCGTTGCTGCTCATTTGCAAGAAGTTGAACTCTGCTCACCTTTGTCACATCGTCAACGTTTGTCAACATTCATATCGCCTCAAATCTCCAAATTTTATTGAAAATGAATGACTTCTGCTTGCTTTGGGCTGCAGATCATTGTCAGTTTGAATATACCTTAAAGAAATAGTTCACCCAAAAATGAACATTCTGTCATCATTTCTTCACCCTCCAAGTTTTCTTCATGTTCAGGCAAAGATTGTGTGCATAAATATGTATGTGTTCATGTGTCATTTTCAACTCCCTAGTGGGTCATAAGGCAAGGCAAGGCAATTTATTTCTAAAGCACGATTAAAAACAACAATAAGTTGACCAATGTGCTGTACAGATTCTAAAAAACATAGATAAGCAGACAATATATACACATCACTTACACTGCACAGAGCATACATTCAACATAAAACAACATTCAACAGTCCAACAACATGTCACTGAGCAGCATTTTGCAAAAAAAGACTGGGAGAATAAATGAGTCTTTAAAAGGGACTTAAATGACACCAACGTGGAGGCTGTTCTTATGTGTAAAGGCAAACTGTTCCAAAGCCTCGGGGCCAATACTGCAAAAACACGGTCCCCCCACAGTTTGCGTCTCGACCTAGGAACAATCAAGAGTTTTTGGTCAGAGGACCTCTGAGATCTTGATGGAGAGTACGGTTGCAACAAATCTGAAATATAAGATGGTGCAAGGCTGTTTAATGATTTAAAAACAAACAGCAAGATTTTAAAATCAATTCTATAACGGACCGGCAACCAATGTAAAGATGACAAAATTCGAGTGATATGGTCCCGTTTCCGAGAACCTGTTATCAACCTTGCAGCGGCATTCTGGACAAACTGTAGTCGTGACAGGGTGGACTGACTAATCTCTACATACAGGGAATTACAGTAGTCCAGACGAGAAGATACAAAAGCATGCATCACTCTTTCAAAATCACAAAAGGATAAAAACGGCTTAATCTTTGCCAGTGTTCTTAGTTGAAAAAAGCCAGATCGAACAAAACCATTGATCTGTTTATCAAATTTCAAGGTATCATCAAAAATTACACCTACATTTTTTACCATGGATTTACCGAAGATAGATAAAGGGCCTAAATCAATATTAATAAACCCAGATGCATTGGAGAGTGCAAAAACAATATTCTTAGTTTTCCTTTTATTTAGGTGGAGAAAATTCACAGCCAACCATGTTTTCAAGTCCTTTAAGCATGCAAGAAGAGCTTCTAAAAAGTTGCCTTCCTTCTTTACTGGTACATAAATCTGCGTATCATCAGCATAGCAATGAAACGATGTACCATGTTTACTAAAAATAGATCCAGTTGGCAGCATATACAATGAAAACAAGATGGGTCCCAAAATGGATCCTTGCGGGATCCCACATGTAAGAGAGGCCGATAATGATGAAATTTCCCCAGAGTAACTGAAAAGCTCCTATTGGTTAGATAGGACTTAAACCAGTTTAATACAGTACCATGAATCCATACCATCCGCTCAAGTCGAGCAATAATAATTTCATGGTCTATGGTATCAAAAGCTGCACTAAGGTCAATTAACACCAAAATTGCAGTATCACCAGAGTCTACTGCTAGCAAAACATCATTGAGAACTTTCAAAAGTGCAGACTCTGTACTGTGATGCTCCCTAAACCCTGACTGGAAAACATCAAATAAAGAATTCTTATTCAAAAAAAGACTGCAGTTGAATAAGGACCTTTGATAAAAAAGGCACTTTTGAAATAGGCCTGTAATTTGTGTAATCCGTTGGATCCAATTTAATATTTTTAATTAAAGGTTGTACTACAGCATGCTTGAAAGATGCAGGAACAGTCCCTGATACAAGGGAGCTATTTATTATTGATAAAATGCTAGGCCCAACTACATCAAAAGTTTGTTTGATCAGTCTTGATGGAACAACATCAAGACGGGAATCCGATGGCTTCAATTTATCAACTATTTTAGCCAAGGTAGAAAGTTGAAGATGTTTGAACCGATAAAACACAGCAGGGCAACAAGAAGGAGCCGAGGGATCCCTAGCTACAGGAAGTATTTGAGATCTAATATTTTCGATCTTTGACACAAAAAAAACTCATAAAATTCTCACAAGCCTCCACTGAAATCTCAGGCCCAATGCTATTTGATGGATTAATAACAGAATTGATAGTATTAAACAATACTCTAGGTCTATGACAGTTATTTTCAATAATAGCAGAAAAGTACTTAGCCTTCGCTGCCTTAACTGCTTTTTGGTAAAAATGCAAGGAGTCCCTCAAAATTTCAAAAGACACTTGGAGCCTGTCCTTCCACCATTTACGCTCTGCTCTTCTGCAAGTTTGTCTGAGAGCTCATGTGGTATCATTAAACCAGGGCTCTACCTTAGTTTTTACACGTTTCACCTTCATCATAAAGGTGCAATAGAATCTAAAATAGTTGAAAAGCCAGAGTTGAAAGAAAACAGTACAGGCTCGGGATCCCAATATAGGGGAGGATTTTCAAAGGTAGAAATATGATTATTCAAAAATGCCCTTGAAAACTCACTAATAACACTAGAGTTCAGCATACGACACAAACATGACAGTGGGTAAGATCTAACAGACTGACATGGGAGAGAAACCCCAAAAATAACTGGATTGTAATCAGAAAAAGTTGCATCACAAATATTTTTCACATAGCCCAAAGAGATACCATAAGATAAAACTAAATCCAATGTATGTCCATATTCATGTGTAGGAGCCTTTACAGACTGTTCAAGATTAAAAGAGTCAATAATTAAAAAAGTCTTTCACCAGGGGGTCAGCAGGACAGCACACATGAATATTAAAATCCCCCACAATTTAAAACTTATCAAATTAAAATAAAATATCCCCTAAGAGTTCAGAAAAATCATGGATGAAGTCTTTATTGAATTTGGGTGGCCGATAAACCAGCACACACAACACTGGCTTCACTAATTCCAATTTAAAGTCTTGCAATTCAAAACTAGTGAAGTCTTCAAACTCTACAGGTTGACAGAGCAAGCTATTTAAAAAAACTGAGGCTAGACCTCCGCCCCGCCCGAAACTCGCGGAGAGTTAATAAATTTACAGTCCAAGGGAGCCAGGTCAGCAAAAGGACTTAGACCACCAGAGGATAGCCATGTCTCAGTCACAAATAAAACATCCAATGGTTTTGAAGTAAAAAGATCCCTCAAAATAGAGGTCTTATTGCAAAGCGATCTCACATTAACCAGTGCCATTTTGATTAGCAAAGAGTCGCCTACCGACTGTGATGAACGACACAGCAGTCGAAGATTTTGGAGACACACCCCCCCACCTTTACGGAGATATGGCATCCGATGTATAGGATGTTCTGCGAAGATTTCCAATGCAATCAGACGAATCCAAGCATATGCCGGCTCCAGAGAACGCTGATAAACTAATCGGTGATAGGCCCGCTCGCCTTTGAAACCGTGGTGATTGAAGTCGGTCCTAGATGCCAACAGCAGTTTAGCCTTAAGTTTGACATCAAGGCCGCCTCGTTTCCCACGTCTTCTTTGGCGCTTTTTCGGCAAAAGAGGCCAGGGAAACCGACACAGGGCCGGCGGCACCTCGGACAGGACTGGAGGAAGAAGTGAGCATGGTCTTCCACGTTCTTACTCAAACTGTATATCCACAGTGTGTTTTATGTTAATCAACATAAGACGATCATAAACCAAGACGGCAATTGCGTCCTGGGCCAGAAGTGAGACAAACAAAATAAAAACAAATAAACCAGGTACCAGACGGCCAGCCATGCACACCGGCGCCATCCTTAGCTTAAATTAGCTTAAGAATAATCTTATACTCAAGGGGAAAACTGAAATGGTAATAGCCTACATTTTCAATTCCAATCCAGATCAGTTTTTGAATATATTAATTTCCATCTGCATGAAAACAATTGTCTTCAAAACAGTACATATCAGGGTGGGAACTAGAGAATGGGCACCTAGAAAATAAAAATAATTGCATCCGAAGTCATGGCCAAAACTTCAGACTGGGAATTATAAATGACAGTATTTCTGAGCCAACGGAAAGGTTCCTCACATTGATGGCAAGTTTCAAAACATTTACTCACGACCCTCTTGGAAGTCTAACAGCAGTGCAGATAACAAGTCCTGCCAATAAGGAGTGGACGTTCAACCCCAATGTTTTGTCATGCCACATCACAGTCCAAAGAATGTGAAACAGAAAAATCGATCATCCCAATTTCTTTCGAAGTTCAACTGCCCTGGAAAGCATCGATCCTGCCTGTTCCTTCCTTCTGTTGCACAAAGAGCGGCTTTTTGGAGACACGTCGGACATGCTGTTTCTTTAGAACTTTCTCCAGACTGCCGCTCTCCTTCTCTGCCTCTCTCTCCTCATTTATTGAATGCACGTTACCGTCTAAGAAGCATAATTGTTTCTGTAATCAGGGAGCCATTTTATTCCCATGTTCAAATCGGAATCCTGTTGGGTGTATATATACCCTCTAATTGAAATTATGAAAAGAGGTGGGATTAATTAAACATGTCTGCTACTATGGCAGGATGAAATACCTTTTGTGCTGCGGAAGAATTATTCTCTACCATTCTCCATTCTCTATTCCCCCTTGTGCAGCTGTAGATATGACAAGCTTCTGACAGTTCCTGCTGTGTATGCTAACAACCAGTGTGTATTTGCTACACGTGCTATCATTAGCACCAACAATCCCACTCTGAGCGTGGTTGGAGCGGGTGCGTTGCTTGCGAGAATTAAAGATTTCTCTTGACAGAGAATAATGAGTGTATTGATTGTCCTACAAGATATTTACCACTCTCCACTCTTGAACTGCAAAGGGCATCGACAAACCAAGACCAAGCAGTATCCTCCAAATCATGGTGGGGAGATTTTAAAAGGGTCGTTCTAGACATAACCTGCGCGATCCGTTACTGAATTAGCCCTCTGAATTTACAGCTTTGTGTAATGTGCTGGAGGAGACAGTAAGTTAATAGCTCTCATTCTCATAGAATGTGCTAGGGCTCAGGGTTGCCAAGTCCACAGTTTTACCACCGTAGCGCCATTTAGACAAAGAGGGACCCCATCTCCCCGTAACACGATTTTGATGGAGCCTACCATTGAAGGAGGAGGAAACCGCAGAAAAAACGCGATTGGGCTAGTTTTGGGCTGGGTTTGTTTCACAGACCTGGCAACCCTGCTAGGGCAGTATATACTGCTGGTAGAAATGGTGATAGTTATTCTGCTATACTGTGATAGAAAACAATAACAAACAAAACCTAACAGGTTAGGTTAATATGAACAACCTTTCTTGCTGGGTTAGGTTAACCCAGGGGTGTCCAATCCTGCTACTAAAGGACCAATATCCTGCAAAGGTTAGCTCCAACCCACATTTCTAGAAGTTTCTAGTGAGTCTCAAGACCTTGATTTGTTGGTCAAGGTGTATTTAATTGGGGTTGGAGCCAAACTCTGAAGGACAGTGGCCCTCCAGGAACAGGTTTGGACACCCCTGGTTTAACTCAACATATTTACCCAGCTCTGAGTTGCCAGTTACTTTTAACAAAGCCAGCATTAGGGTGTATATTTCGAATTGAACCATTAGTGTAATATAAAATTACTCATACTGTTATATAAGATTTTGGTCATACCGCCCACCTCTAAACTTTTGTTAAAAGTACAAAGACAAATCAATAGTTACTGTCACTAGATTTTCCCAGCGTTGATGCCAGTTATTTGATATATGAGATATGTGTTATTTTTCTCCATGCATTCGAATTGAACCATTAGTGTAATATACAATTACTCATACTGTTATATAAGATTTTGGTCATACCGCCCACCTCTAAACTTTTGTTCAAAGTACAAAGACAAATCAATAGTTACTGTCACTAGATTTTCCCAGCGTTGATGCCAGTTATTTGATATATGAGATATGTGTTATTTTTCTCCATGCAGGTGACGACTACTGGCAGAGCGAGCTACTATGTGTCCTATCAAAGAGAACCTTTTGTACGCATTAAAATCCCCAAATACTCCCTGCCCAAGGTAAGAGACTACCTAAAATTTCGAATGAATTAGCTAGAGTAGACAAAGTATTTTCATTAGACAACTAGATTCGGAAGTAAGATAGACAAGAGGAGAACATACATTTTTATGATTCGATTATTTATTAGCTTTTCATCAGCACTCTGTAGTTACTTTGCTAACCCAGTGGTTTTGGCCTTTATAATGACACCTATTGGTGTGGATGAATGATCAGTCAAAAGTAAAGGTTTTTAGTTACTAATGCTGAGCACGTTTCTGCACATTCCTGTTGAAGAACTGAAGTGCAAAATCTTTTCACTTGGCTTGCTTTGGTCAGTTGGGTCATGGCTCATGTTCAACTGAGCCCTGCGCAAACATATAATCCTGTAGATCATGCCCACCGAGAACTAGCAGGGGTCCTCGCTAATGACTTCTGCTTTCTTTTTTCTCACCCTCAGCTGTCTTTTCCCCTCTTTTTCTTTTTCTGTTTTCTAGGACATGCATATTGTGAGCACAGATCAAGGTCAGGTTTTCACCGCCGTCCAGGAGTGGAACCAGAACGATACCTACAACCTGTACATATCTGACACGCGTGGCATATACTTCACCTTGGCCCTGGAGAACGTCAGGACCAGCCGTGGGCTCGGAGGCAACAGCATGATCGACCTTTACGAGGCATGACTTCATCACTAACTTGTTAACAAGCTAACATTAGGCTTCAAGTCAACGGCTTCATGCTAGATGCTCATTACTCCTCGGGCTGCATTAGAATTCATGTCAGACGCTACTTCTCGCCCTGGCACTCAAGCATAGACCACATTATCTTAAGCCTCTGGGGAATTAGCAAGCGTAAATGAACGATAGCAATGAAGACAGAGAGATACATTGAGTTGTAGTTAAATGTTGTCGAAGTGGGAGAGGAGAGAGGTCACTGATTCAATGGGAGCTGCTCGTGTTTTGTGTATGACTCCTTTTTAAAGGGATCCTATCACGAGGAATGAAGTTTCCCTTGATCTTTCGCGATAAGAGATTTCATTGTACCAAGAAGACATATCGTAACTTGTTTCCCTCTGGAAAATTTTGGAGCATAGCTGGTTTCTTAGCCGGCTTAAGCTCTGTTAAGAAATACTGGTAATTCTCAAATTCAAAACATTTCAAATTATCTTAATTGCTCCAAAGCACACCTTTTATTATGTCTATTCAATAATTTGGAGTTGTTTTTTGTTTGGTTTTGTTTTGTCTAAAGATCTAAAGAAGCTTGGAAGTCTTTATTATAGGCACAAGCATCAGTCTTAAGGACTTATTGGAGACTTCTTAGAGAGAAAAAAAATCTTATTGGAACTCTTATAAAAGGTAATAAAAGAAAAGAACACAACAAGTGAGACTAAGTGAAAGGAAGTGCCTTTCTCTCTATCAATTTCTCCTGTTGTCTCTCTTACTCTGTTCATTAAACACCTCTCTGCGGTAGTCTGCATTATACTTCTTTTGGGTCAGTGGCATCGTTCTGCTTTCTTCTTTTAATAAGAGTAGGCTATTAGACTATTTTTGTTTTTTAAATCTTGTACCAAGTATGAAGTACTAAAGTGAAGTAGTTTCAGGAAAATTCGGGTCTATGTATATATTAATATTGGTTTAAATTGAATTGAATTAAGTATTTTTTTTTATTTATTATTATTTTTTATTTTTTTTGCTTTATACCTTTCAGAACAATATTACGTAAACAGGGAAAAAAAATCATAGATTGGTCTAACAAAGTAATGAAAGTATACAGTCTATATAGTCTATATATATGAATATAAATGTTCCCTTTAGACCCTTATGATTTGCATTAATTTCTATGCTAAATAATAAAATCACTACTCACTAGTCTACCACAATCGTCAATCGATATTATTTTGTGAGGATAAATCCTCACTAGAAAACTTGAGTATCGGAAGTATCAATATTTCAAGATCGATCCGCCTGTCTGTGGCCAGAACTCTCACACTGCCTGTAGTTTTTCTGTAAGAATAGATTTGCCAATTGAGTTCAAGGAAACCATTCCTCCTTCATGACAATATTAACATCAGGATATGGTCGCTCTTAGCATATACTATATCATTTTGCTTTAAAATTAGCAGCCTGTACCAAGCAAAAAAAAAACGGAGAAATGAAACATTCGCTTCCCTTGTCCAAGCAGCTAAAAATAGTCTCCATTAGTAAGTGCAAGCAAGGATGGTTTCATTAATGCATTGGTTATGATGCATTTCCCCACTTTTGTGCCAAGGCTGGCTCAATGCACGCTCACCCTGCCAATACTGAATCAGCAGTCCATCCATATCTCTAATAGATTGCAGCAGCCTTCATTAATGCTTATTGAAACCTGGCTTTTTTCACTGAAGCTCCAGTTGGAGCCTAAGTATAGACATGGTTCGTGACTGGACGTTTGTCATATTTATCTCTCTATTGATCAGCGAGAAGTGGGGTTGCTTTACTTTTATATATTTTTATAACAGTAATGATTGATAATGGATATTTTGGTTCTGGCACACACTTCTTTGGTGTTGGCATCAGTGGCCTGCTGCCCTGTATGCAAAGGACACGCACTGCTTACCTTGGCATCACTAGAATTCAAATATACACTACTGTTTAAAAGTTTGAAGTCAGTTTTTTTTTTTACATTAATATTTTATCCAGCAAGGATTCATTAAATTGATCAAAAGTGACAGTAAAGACTTTTACATTACAAAAATTCATATTAAAAATAAAACTAAATAAATAAAAGAAATAATTTCCACAAAAATATTAAGCATGATTTCAAGAAAAAAATATTCAGAATTCTGCGGTAACATGGGCTTAAAGTTAAGGATATTTGGAGAGACAGAAATAGAGCAACAGGTCCAACAGCTACTGCACATGAAACACAATCCTGCCCGCAATTTTGGAGGAAAAGGAAGTTGATGCTTGTCCTGAAGAGACAGTAGCGGGTAGCTTGTTTAACAGCAGATTGTGTGTGTGTGTGTGTGTGTGTGTGTGTGTGTAAAAAAAAATATAATAAAAAAAAACTTTCTGCAAACTTTTGAATGGTTGTGTACAATGGAATCAAAAGGTTTATGAACAATTAAAGATATAGAAATGTCATTGCTTTACATAAAATATCAAACTAAGTGGCATAATGTTTTTTTTTTTTTACATTAAAACATTTTTATTTGCATCTGGTCTAAAAGTTTATTATAAGTGGATATACAACATAATTTCCCAAAGTTGCAATGGTTTCCTATTCGTCTTTCCTCCCATTTGAAAACTCTCTCATTGCTGGTCACCAACATATGATGCACTCCAAATAGCTTCTTAAATCATTTACACAGCAAGATCTTCTTGGTCATTTTACTCTTGTTTTAAACAGAAGTATTTCAGGCTAGAGATCTTCGCTTGTTTGCTAAGTTGCTCTTTTGATTATTTGCATGGCGCTGAACACGTACTCGTGATGAATTCATTGTAAACATGAACGAGCAGCTGATCTGCTCACTGAAGTATGACCCGATTTGCAGAGCATGCTGAATATGAACCGTTCTACCACAACCAGTACATCCATCTTCTTCCGGGAGAACATTGGAACCGAGAGATGGAA
Organism: Sinocyclocheilus anshuiensis; assembly: GCF_001515605.1. NCBI lineage: Eukaryota > Metazoa > Chordata > Actinopteri > Cypriniformes > Cyprinidae > Sinocyclocheilus > Sinocyclocheilus anshuiensis. Next base: position 1,906,085 of record NW_015557079.1, read on the forward strand.
GCTAAAGGATAATAAATAATTACCGCTGTGATTGACACGTCTGGCCAGCGGAGGAGGGGACCTCATTAGCCGTGAGCACCAAATCAGCATATTATAATGATTTCTGAAAGATAATGAGACACTAAAGACTGTTTTCAGTATCTATGCTGAAAATTCAGCTTTAAAATCAGAGGAATACATTACATTTTTAAAATGTATTAAAATAGAAAACAGTTATTGAAAATTGTATAATATTTCACAATATTACAGTTTTTACAGTTTTTCTGGTCAAATCAATTTCTGCCATGGTGAGCAGAAATTAAGCTCACAATTATTTACATTTTAAAATATGTTAAATAATATTTATATAAATATATATATATATATATATATATATATATCCATCTTCTTCCGGGAGAACATTGGAACCGAGAGATGGAAGCTAAAGGATAATAAATAATTACCGCTGTGATTGACACGTCTGGCCAGCGGAGGAGGGGACCTCATTAGCCGTGTCCATCCAATGCGGCTCCGTCACTGTGACACTGTCAAATGCAGTCCCTATTAGTGCCACTTACAGACTCGGACCCTGCCTTAGAGCATGCTTCGCTAGCGGGACGCGATTTAAAACAGGTCGCTAGCACCACTGTCACCATTCAATATTGCTAAGTTTGGGCTTGTTTTAAGCCGAGGATGTCAGCTAGAGTAACACCATGTCAGTGAGCTTGGGCTATCATAGAGTGGGCGCTAGTGTCTGCGTAATTAAGAGACTTTATTAGATGACAGTCCGAAGCACTGTAACGGTGAATGTAGATGTTCATGTTCATATTTGTATCGTATTTCTTCCCCCATGTTCCCAGGTATCAGGGATTGAAGGTATGCTCATCGCTAATAGGAAGGTGGAGAACCAGGTGAAGACGTACATTACTTACAACAAGGGCCAAGACTGGAGGCTTTTGCAGGCGCCCGCTACTGACTTGGCAGGAAATCCCATTCATTGTGTGCTGGTAAGAAAGGCATGAGTTGGATTGATTGTTTGTTTGGATTATTTATTTATTTATTTATTTACTTACGAAATGTATGTTAGTGAGTGAACTATTCCTATTCCTGCAACTTGGCCAGTTTGTTATTCATATTAATCATTGATATAAAAAATATTTATATTTAATTTGATTTTATTCTAACACACACCCACACACACACACACACACACACACACACATATATATATATATGTGTGTGTGTGTATATATAGGTTAGGTTATATATATGTTTTGTTTTTGTTTTGTGTTTTTTTTAATTGGTGAGTGAGTGAACTATTCCTTTACCTTGGTCAGTTTGATATTCACGTTAATCATAACTAAAATATATACAATTGTTGTATTTTATTTTATAACAACATTTTTTTAAATTATTATTAGTAATTGAACTGTTCCTTTAACTCGGTCAGTTTATTTATGTTAATAATTACTTTATGTTTTATGTACATTGTTATTTTATTTTGTTTATTTTTGTTTTTATATTTGTTTTGTTTTGTTTTGTTTCTTTCTTTTTATTAGTCAGTGAATTATACTTTGTTTTTGTTTTTAACTTGGTCAGTTTGTTATTCATAATTAATTTTTATTTTAATGTTTTTTATTTGTAATGTATTATTTTCTTTTTATTTTACAACAATTTTTATTAGTGATTTAACTGTTCCTTTAACGTGGTTAATTGTTACTCATGTCAGTCATTACTGAAAAATATACAGTTATTTTATTTTATGCCAAGTTTTATTAGTAAGTGAACTATTCCTTTAAGTTGGTCTGTTTGTTTTTCTTCTTAACATTACTAAATACTTAAAATAATTTTATTGAATTGTTTTATTTATTTATTTCATTTGGTTGTTTGTTTGTTTTTTTGTTTGTTTTATAAATAAAGGAATAGTTCACTCACTTACAAGCATTATGTTATAATAAAATAAAATAAAATAATTGTAAGTATTTGTAGTTTTTGTAAGTTAAAGGAATTGTTCACTCACTAATAAACATTACTCTGGTGATTTGATTTGATTTGATTTGATTTGATTTGATTTGATTTGATTTGATTTGATGTATGGGTCTTTGATTTGATTTGATTTGATTTGATTTGATTTGATTTGATTTGATTTGATTTGATTTGATTTGATTTGATTTGATTTGATTTGATTTGATTTGATTTGATTTGATTTGATTTGATGTATGGGTCAGTTTGTTATTTATGGGAATACAAAAGAAATCTAGACCAAATGTTCTAGGCAATTTTGGCAATATTTATTTTGTTAGCATGTGGCTAGCTTAACTGTCTAATTCTTTCAACGTAATATTCTTTCTCCAACAGATTTGATTAAAGGCAACAGACTCTGTAATGCATAATCAGAAATGATATTAGATCTACTACATTTTTATTATTTGTAAATGGGAAATAGTTTCAGAGTATTGATATGCACAGATCATCATTAATATTTAGCAGCCATATCATGTTTAGAGGCAAAAGAAATATATCAAGGCCAAAGAAACACCCACAGACAGACTGAAGAGGCTGTAATAGTCCTCTGCTTTGACACTCTCATTAGCCTCCTATAATCCTTATGATTACCGACTCGAAATCCTGTTGCCTTTGCCGTCCATGTAATAATGTCAAGCCACCTATTGAGGGGATGAAAAGGACAATTTGTGGTTTATGGAGAGCAGATATAATGCTGGTTTTGTTATGTTGGAGGTCCCAGTAGAGTTGCTTCTCTGCTTTAAGGTCAGATCCCTGTCTTTTGCCGGTAATGACTGTAAAAGGCAATTAGCGTTCATGGTAAGGGTAGCAGTCTCAACAGAGGGCACTCCATACATGATTACATTGCATTATTTGTCCCTTTTTTGGTGGAAACCGCAGTCGATACAGTATGTTATTGTTATTAATTTGAGCTTTTCAAGTTGTTATCTTTCTAGTGTTGGATAAATGAGTACATGATACCCACTATTGCACTCAGTAATAAAACATCACACCTACCCTTTATTACAAAACCAGACACATACTTCTACAAGTCATGGCTGGAGGCTGTCTACATTTGTAAGCATCGAAGCTACATGTTATTTCTGAGTATTTACTAACACAGACCAATCAGCTGGAAGACTGGTGATTTGATTTGATTTGATTTGATTTGATTTGATTTGATTTGATTTGATTTGATTTGATGTATGGGTCAGTTTGTTATTTATGGGAATACAAAAGAAATCTAGACCAAATGTTCTAGGCAATTTTGGCAATATTTATTTTGTTAGCATGTGGCTAGCTTAACTGTCTAATTCTTTCAACGTAATATTCTTTCTCCAACAGATTTGATTAAAGGCAACAGACTCTGTAATGCATAATCAGAAATGATATTAGATCTACTACATTTTTATTATTTGTAAATGGGAAATAGTTTCAGAGTATTGATATGCACAGATCATCATTAATATTTAGCAGCCATATCATGTTTAGAGGCAAAAGAAATATATCAAGGCCAAAGAAACACCCACAGACAGACTGAAGAGGCTGTAATAGTCCTCTGCTTTGACACTCTCATTAGCCTCCTATAATCCTTATGATTACCGACTCGAAATCCTGTTGCCTTTGCCGTCCATGTAATAATGTCAAGCCACCTATTGAGGGGATGAAAAGGACAATTTGTGGTTTATGGAGAGCAGATATAATGCTGGTTTTGTTATGTTGGAGGTCCCAGTAGAGTTGCTTCTCTGCTTTAAGGTCAGATCCCTGTCTTTTGCCGGTAATGACTGTAAAAGGCAATTAGCGTTCATGGTAAGGGTAGCAGTCTCAACAGAGGGCACTCCATACATGATTACATTGCATTATTTGTCCCTTTTTTGGTGGAAACCGCAGTCGATACAGTATGTTATTGTTATTAATTTGAGCTTTTCAAGTTGTTATCTTTCTAGTGTTGGATAAATGAGTACATGATACCCACTATTGCACTCAGTAATAAAACATCACACCTACCCTTTATTACAAAACCAGACACATACTTCTACAAGTCATGGCTGGAGGCTGTCTACATTTGTAAGCATCGAAGCTACATGTTATTTCTGAGTATTTACTAACACAGACCAATCAGCTGGAAGATTGAGGCTACAATTCAGCAACAGTAAAATTAAATAAAATCCTACTTCATTTGGAAATGGTGTAAATTTGACTCTGTGTTAATAGTATTATAAATTTCTCATATACACTACCATTCAAAAGTTTGATTCAGGATTTGTTAAATGTTTTAAAAGTCTCTTAAGGTCACCAAGGATAATATAATATAATATAATATAATATAATATAATATAATATAATATAATATAATATAATATAATATAATATAATATAATATAATATAATATAATATAATATAATATAATATAATATAATATAATATAATATAATATAATATAATATAATATAATATAATATAATATAATATAATATAATATAATATAATATAATATAATATAATATAATATAATATAATATAATATAATATAATATAATATAATATAATATAATATAATATAATATAATCAGAAAGGCACGGAAAACAAATAACGATTGCTAACGGTTGCCTGTTAAATTACAGTAGCTACATAAAATGTCACTTTCTGTTTATTTCACCACATAAACAGAGTAAGGAGAGACTGAGGACAATGGCGAATGATTTGCAAAATGTGTGGTAAGTACTGCCGCTAACAGAGTACCTGCGATCGCGAATCTCGAAAGTGAAAGTGAAACTAAAAAGCAACCGTGCATTCAAAAGCAGTTTCAATGCCAGGCATAATAGTGGCTCCCTGATGCCCGCAATTTATATACAGTATAATTGCCCAATGATATACAGGTAACTGCGAGAGAAAATATTGAAATATATTTTCCTCCCATCTCGTATTTATTCCCTTTAGGGGTTCCGTGTGAACACGGTATTGGGATGCGGCGGATTGCTGGCTCAACATCGTGAAGTGTATCAGCCATCGGCGATGGATGATGGCATCGTCTATCGGCCCAACCCTACTGTACATCATAAAGTTGTGCTGTTTAAATTAATTTAAAATGAAATGTCCCTTCAAATAATAAATAACGATTTATTTCAAATCTATTTAGATAAATTAGTATAGAAATTTTAATATGTTCTATTTATCAGTTATCATTTATCAGACTTGACATACAATTATTGGCTTATCATTGGCAAGAATTTCTAGATTCCTGTCTGTATATTTGGGCATTTTATGTATTACTATGATCAGTCTCAGTTTCATTTCATGGTGGACATTCATCCAGAAAATCACATTGTTTACATTCTCTGTCTACAAGTGGTTGTATGAGCTTATCTTTGCATGGTCAAAGTAGTTTGTAAGGACTGAAATAGATTTTAAGATCATTTTTCTTTTGAACGCGAGGGAATTTCGCAGCCCTTGTTAGTAAATTTTGTGAACCTGTTTAGACAATATTTGCTAATTTTTCATTTTCCCAGAACATTTTTAACTCTTAATTATAAAACATTCCAGTGTTGTGGTTGCCATACACAGTACCCTCTTTGAACGTATACTGACACATTGAAACATTTTACATGGCTTTCTGTGTGTTCATATGCATACTGCATTTGGATATAGAGGTTATTTATCCCTCATGATCTGCCTCATGCATACATTGACAAAGAACCTTATTCAAATCAATGGCAAATTGAGTACTGACAGAACAATTATATTGTCTTAGGAAGCAGAGAGGAAAGAAACGGCAAGGCAGCATGCTATGAATATCAACCAGGTCAACATGGCTCATATGCAAAATCAGATATATTTCTTTTCAATCTATCAGTTTCCTAGTGCTTTTTGTGTTCTTTCTCATTCCTTGACTGATGGTCTTTTTGCTGTTTTCCTCCTTTGTTTCTGTGAGGAGATTCTTCTGTTTTATATAGGTGTACTAATCTCAGGGTTTCGCTTTAATCGATAACTTTCAAAGCTGGTGCATTAATGGATGTTTTATAATAGGTTGCTACAGATGCCACGTATCCCGCGAGTCCATAAAAATAGTGGCTATTAAGTCTCCAGGAAAACAGGCTTCGGTCACAGCGGGACTGCATCAGAAAAGGGCATCATGCTTTCCAGTATCTACCTCTCAGCAGTGATATGCCCAGCGATGCAGTGTGTGTGAGCGCTCTGTCTGGTCAGGCTGATATGGAGACTCTGCTGTATCTGATCAGTCTCCAGACTGAGGGAGGAAAAAAAATTGAAATCCTTGCTTGAGAGAATTCAAAGCCTTGGTCTTTGAGCTGGAGATTGAAGCTCCATACACCTACCAGAGAAGGATGCTAGGTTACACCTGAATTTCAGTGTGCATGTTGGCATATGCAAATCTTCACATGTAAAATTTAGATCCAGAGTAAAACTTTGTGTTTGTGTGCCTCCGTTGTGAGGAGGCAGCTTGCGGTAGGGCTGAATGAGTTATGAGTGTGCAGTGAGGGGCGTTGCACAGAGGGTAATTGAAGCAGAATAGAAGACTTTTATTGTTCCTGAGGGGGAAATTTGTCTAAGGGTGGAGGAAGGAGGAAAGAGAGGTAGGGCAAATAAGGGAGGAGGGAGGGCTCAGAGAAAGAAAAGGCGAGTCATTTAATTTGGATGAGCAGTGTGTTGACAACATGGAGCGTGCTAGCATGAAGTCTGAGAAAAGTTCTGTACCTTTGCAGTATGGTTACAGTAGGCTTTTGCATTGTTTAGCTACAGTCTTTGTCAAAGTACAGTATATATGCTACAATGTGTAATCAAATATTGATTAAATAGACATTGTGCATCACCACTGTTTTTCTGGTTAAAGGTGTTGTCACCTTTACAGTTGTTCAGTGAATTTTCACAAGAAAAACAGTAATTTTAATAGGAATCTACATAGTCTGTCATTTGTGTGACGGCGTAAGATTTCCCCATGTAGATTCAGCATTGGTTTAAGTTGGTCAAACAGATTTGCATAGCTGACTGGCAGATATCATAAACGTATCTTGAAATTTTGCAAATGTGACCACACCTTAACGAATGTACATGCTGGATAAAGCAGTGCTACAATCCCATTATGTAGATTAAAAAAATTAATGACTAATAAAGTTTAAGTCTGACTAAAACATTTATATGATTTAACTGTTAGATGTATCTACTGTGATTGGTTAATCATTGATGAAATAAAGATGGTGAAATAAACATACTTGTTTGAAATGCATATACTGTAGATAAAACACAGTGTCTAGTAAAACAAAACCGAGTAAGGTCAGAGATCAGTGTAAAACCCACGCTGTTGCTGAGTCACTTGATTTCTAGTAGGAAATCTTTTGGCTTGACTCATATTGCTTAACTTTAGAGTAAAACATGCGTAAGTAAGTGAGGTAATTCAGATGAGTCATAGCTGTTGTTTTCCATAAACGGTTTCTGTATCGTCAATCACCGTGTTTTGCAGTGTGCTGAAATCCTTGTGATTCAGACTGCGATGGGAGTTTCAGGGCAAAGCAAAAATCAGTCTGGATGCATTTATATTCTGTGAGTATAACAGTGGAAAATAAGAACATTTAGGCAATATTTTCATTCTTATTTAATGAGAATATCCGTTGAAAGAAATGGGGGGGCATTTATATTTAGCACTTTATTCTTTGAGAAAAAGCACCTAACAATAGAAAGATTTATATCTGCCTGGTAGAATGAAATGAATATTTTATACATTCATTTCTCCTCTCCCTTCATGGCAGGTAATCAGTCTGACCGCAGCGAGAACAGAATAACCCATAAATACTGATAAGAGTGAATCAACCTCCAGGACAGTAGACTAAATAGAACGAGCACCAACTGAACTTCCTCCTCACTGAAAAACAAAAACTGAGGCAGTCCTCCACACTCATTCCTTTTTTGAACCTTTGGCACTGGTCATTTAGCTTCGCTTTTAAAGTCTCTGTGACCATGTGTGTGTGAAAAGCCGCCCACCTTGACAGGGCAGTTCATTTCAAAGTGGTGGTCCTTCCTTTGTTCACTGAGCCATTCCTATGCATTTAAAAGACCATAAAGTGTTCTAAGCAAGCTTCCTCCCTACTAACAATGAGGAGCCTCACTGCTGGCCAGAGGAGTGGGAGGAGAGAGAATGAGGGGAGAGGGGGAGGACTGGATAAGGGAGGGTAAACAAAGATTTTCAGTCTTGCTCTTTCTTTCTCTCCAACTGGCTGTGTTTTCTCACACTCAAGCTCCTGCTATCTTTCTCCCATGGGAATGCATCTGGTTACAGAAATCCTCCCTTTCCTACGTACAGGACACACTGCTCTCTTTATCTCTTATCTTTTCCCTCACTCTGTGAAAGCGTTTTTTTGTACAAATGTGCTGTTGAACTCTGCAAAGGTTCAGGGATGTTCTTCGCTGAAGAATTGCATTATACCAGAACGGATAGAATAACAAACTACATATCTATATGTACAGTTATTTTATTTATTTTTTTCTCAGAGATGGTTAACAACAAATAGCCTTAGTTTTTAGCACTTTGTATAGAGGGTTCTTAATGTGGGTTTCTTTCAGTCGGACTTTAAAAATTAAGGTCATAATCTCAAAATATTAGAAAAATAATAAAATAGTAAAAGTAATCAAAATATCAGCCGATAGTTAACTGTTTTGAGATGATCACATAGAAGAAGTGTTTATCTCCTAGTTTGTTAGGTCTGACAGCTTTACCTTAAAAAAAAAAAAATTTGGAAAACGTTACGTGAAATGAATACAAAATATGTACACTACCATTTAAAAAGTTTGGGGTTGGTAAGATATTTATTTTTTTTGGTAAGTTCTTTTTGTTTAACAAGGCTGGATTGAATTGAGCAAAAATACAGGAAAACAGCAATACGGCAAAATATTATTACAATTTCAGTTTAAAATAACTTTTTTTTTTTTCTATTTAATATATTTAAAAAATAAATTATTCCTACGATGGCAAAGTTGAATTTTTAGCAGTCGTTACTCCATTATCTTTCAGAAATCATATGCTGATTTGCTGCTCAAGAAACATTTATTATCAATGATGAAAATAGTTACATAAAATAATGCATAATATTTTTTTTGGAAATGGAGTTTTCTTTTCACAATTCTTTGATAGAATTTTATGTTATTTATTTATTTATTTATATTTTTTTGATAACTTGAAAAAGTCTTTACTGTCACCTGTCACTTTTGATAAATTTAATGAATACAGTTTTTTTTTCCGTTTTGTTTCTATAAAACATGTTGATATATATGTATATAATGTTTATGCAATGATGCATGCTGATATACAAAAACCCTGTTTTTTTTTTCCTTTTGAACTCAGGCTTAGGTTATCTATTTCATCAACAAATTCATGCAAATTCACCATTGCACAGATT
>NW_015557079.1:1916226-1927622 GCF_001515605.1 Sinocyclocheilus anshuiensis
ACATAATATATGTGTGTGTACTGTGTATATTTATTATGTATATATAAATACACACACATACAGCATATATTTTGGAAATATTTACATGCATTTACATGTATATGTTTATATTCATATAATTTATATTATATATAAATATATTTAATATATAAACATAACATATTTTTCTGAAATATATACATGCATGTGTGTGTATTTATATATACATAATAAATATACACAGTACACACACATATATTATGTAAACAAAAACTTTTATTTTGGATGCGATTAATCGCGATTAATCATTTGACAGCACTAAAATAAATAAATATAAACAAGTAAGCAAGCAAGTTGGCCCCATTTTGAATGGTAGTGTAACTACAACTGAACATACATTACAGAAACAAAAGAATTAGCCTGACAGTATAGGGTTTCTTTTAAATCAAAACACAATAAATAGCTAATTTGGTTCATTTCTGATTCTGACAAGAAAAATAAAGTAGACAATTTGGTAACACTTTATTTTAAGGTGTCTTTGTTACACGTTACATGTACTTACTATTATAATAATAATAAATTATGCATAATTACATGCAAGTAACCCTAAGCCAAACCCTAATTCTAAGCCTAACCATAAAGTAAGTACATGTAGTTAATTAATATTACTCAGTACTTAAATGTATAATTACACTGTAACAAAGACACCTTCAAATAAAGCTTGACCGACAGTTTTTTATTTTATTATAAACTTCCACAAAATTTTCATTTTTGAGTGAACAATTGCTATTACTATTAAGTGGCTGTACCATGTGATAAAAACTGAAATAGAGCTTCCGCGACGTGCCATCGGCTGCTTCCAGTGCAGACAGCTGATCACAATAAGCACGATTTAGTTTTGATGAGTCACGTCACACCATAGTGTTATGCTGCTTTCCAATCCGGGAAATCAACTTCCTACTTTGAAAAGTGTAATAGAATCCCACTTAAACTTGGAAACTTGGAAACAGAAATTCATCCCTCAAGTCAGTGTGTACCTTTTCAGCACCCAGGGAGATGTACAAAACATCATAAGCAAACAACATACATCAACGAGTCATAGTTCTTACATTATGTGATAAATTTTTTTTTTGCAAATGTTAGCTGAGACGGGTGTGATCCTGTATGTTGATAATTATGCACCTATAGAACGTTAACATTGCACAGCAATGTTTATTCTCTGTAATTTGGTTGCCAGATAATTTCTTTGTTCATAGTCGAACACCTGCTAAGTGAAGATTGCTATTTGGCATTTTGTTTTGTATCGGCTGGCCTTTATGGTCTTAAATAAGTCACATCAGGTTGGAACATTCTACATCTGAATTTAAATGGAACAGAATTATTCCCACAACAGCTATAATTTCCTAAATTATGTTTGTGTTGCCTTGATATCGTCCTTTAACTTGATTGGCTGAGTTTGCTTTGTAGATTTATCGTCTTGATTTACCTGAACTGTGTTATTTTGTTTACACGCAGATCTCCGACGGCAAGATTAACGGTATCCGGTATGCAATAGATCACCCAGCGTTATCCATGTTTCTCCAGGGTCATGACAATGAATTATGGGAGTTGTTTCTGTATTATGAATTGTGTAATATTAAGCATAAAGTCGCCTGCGTTATAGCCAACGCAGCAGCACTCGTGCGCTTATTGTCTTAGACTTTCTCATGCCTGCGGGATCACGTCGGCTCCTTTTGATTGACGGCTGCTTAATAGCTTTGTTGTGGCTAATGGAGGATGTGTCGCTTTCTCTCTGCTCAGCCGTTTTGCTCGCTGCACCTACAACTACAGATGTCAGAGAACCCGTACCTCTCAGGCTCCATCTCCACCAAGAGCTCGGCGCCGGGAGTCATCGTGGCTACAGGTAGATGAAAACACGAGCGGCATGTGTGGGACTGTCATGTTCAGCCACTGTTGGGTGTGTTGGCGTGTTTGTAAGAAACTTAAACAATGCTTGTTACGTCAGGCTGGTCACTAACGATGCTTTTATGCCAGAGCTTTTGCTGCAGGCCCTCATGTTTGTTTGCAGTCAGTGTTTGGTCCATTTAGTTGGTGTGAAAGTGGATTTTGGCTCCAATTGAAAATTTAATTTGGAGTACGACTCAGCTTGTTTATGAGCAAATCATCACATCACCTAAATCACAAATACAAACAACTTTTAAATGCATAGTTCACCTGACAATGAAAATTATTTACTTGCCCTCATGTCGTCTTGAACAAATGTGACTTTCTGTCGTCTCTGGAACATGAAATAGGCATTTTAAGAAATGTGGAAGTCAATGGTGAGCAACATTTTTTGGTTACCAACATACTTCAAAAAGACTGCTTTTGTTCTGAAGAAAAAAATGCATGTTTGGACTGACATGAGGCTGAGTAAATGATAACATAATTGTAATTTTTGGGTGAACTCTAATCATCTCTAATGTAGGCCTATAATTTGCATCTTTGACCTCTCATGGTCAGTTTGCTATAAAAGACCCCAAACTTTTGAACAGTAGTATATCTTGTATTTTTATTTTATTTTTAATTTTTTTATATTTATATTTTAAAAGGGGTTTCAAGTTTTAATATGGCCTTGTGACAGTGTGCTCCACCTAATAGGCCCCTCTTTATGGGTGGATAATGTAAAAGATTAAACACCGTATTCATGAATGTAGACCACATATTTGTACAATTAATATAGAAAAAAAGAAAAATACACCAAGTGCTTTTACATAAACTTTCAAAAACCTAAAAAAATGTTTAGTTTATGTTTATTAAAGCCCTTGTCTTCACATCTTCAGTCTACTTTTGGACCAAGCAGGCAAACCAAGTCTTAAAATTATATATATATATATATATATATATATCAGTGTCAATACTCATTTTAACTATACACTTGTTCTGTACTTTAATGAGTAGTCAGGTGTCAAATATTTGTCATCTTATGTGCAATCAGTTTTGAAATAGCATTTTAAATATACAAACGTTCTTTAAACATGAACAGCTCTCTCATTTTACATTCCCAGTGGGTTTGCTGTTAAAGTTGTCACTTGAAGGAAACAAACTCATTTCTCACAGGCAACTCAAGGACGTACAATCACTTCCCCTCAGTTCATTGTGGCAGTCTTAGAACAGGGCAACAGCACACAGCGGAGGAGACTGCGGGAGGGTTTATGCTAGTCATGATGTTTGTGTGCGTAGGCGTAAAACAACACAACTACAATACACAAGAGTAGAAGTTCTGGCACTCACCTTATCTTTATCTTGTTCTCTCTTCTGTAATTCAGAGTCATGGGGGAAAAAATCTTGCTCAGACATTTCTTTTTAATACTTCATTTAAGTAACGTTGTTCTAAAATGCACAAAATGAGATAATTGATGACAGTGTAAAAGTATGAGATATAAAATGAGTATGGGTAGCATAGCTCAAACCATTTGGTCTTGGATGAGACATTTGATAAGAAGTGTTTGAGTTCATACTGTGGCACTTGATTTTTAATTTCAGACTTTTGTGTCTTGGTAATTCTGAGCACAGTGTGAGACATCAAGATTTCTTCTTCTCAAAACCTCCATTTAACCTCATTGCTGTTTGGAAGCAACCATTTTTTGTCCAATATGATTGTGTGTCAGGATTATGGGCTCATGAACATGCCAGTCAGAACTGAGTTTGTTTGTATGCATGTTTGTTTGTATGTATGCATGAGTATATTGAGTTTGTATGAGCATGGATTGAGCAAATATTGAACCATGCTGTCTGACCTCAATTACAAAAGCTGCTTATTCAAGTACAAATACACATTTGTTGATTTATGAATTTTGAATGTGCTATGCTGGTGTTCGACGTTGTTTCATTATTTAACACAACATTTTTTTGGATTTGGTTCATTTCCCAGGAAATATTGGCTCTGAGCTGTCTTACAATAATGTGGCGATGTTCATTTCATCAGATGCAGGAAATAACTGGAGACAGGTATGGCTGGTTCACACTGGTTCATACTTCCCATTTAGCCACTTGATAGCAAAAACATTTTTTCAAGTAAACTCACAGAGGGTTTTTAATTGTGACACACTCGTGTCGAGTAACCATCAAAATACCGGAAGTGGCGCATTCAATGGATGAGAATCCATGAAATGCATTATTAGACCATTTTCCAAGGCTGCATGATATATTAAACCAATTTAAAAATCGTAATAAAGCATAATGCTATTGTGAATTCACAAATGTTACGATTCAATTAAATAAATATATGCGATGCAGGTTTAATGTATGAGCTTTAATTATTTACATGCGTGTAGGTTACCTATGTGCGTTTCAGAGCGGCTCCATTCACAGTAAATGCTGCTCCACACAAACTGTTATCATTTACATGTGTGGACCATCTCAAACTCCATCTCTGCATATTGTTGTGATTTTGCGTTTATTATACCATTCATCTGGGAACGCAACGTGCGCCATGTCATCAGATTTGTAAGGTAAATCATTTATAAACCTACGCAAACACAGAAGAACACATCAATATCCTTCTCAATATGCTAACTGTTCATCGTGATTTCAAAATAAAAGTTTAAACCCTCGCTTTGAGTTTACATGTTTTGATGTCCACATATTCAAGAAATTACAGTGGCTGTAGCATTTCTGTTGTAAAGAAAGAGCCAAATATTCAAGATTAAATGGACATTTGAATGAAAAGTTCTTTAGTCAATATTAAGAATTAGATTGCGCAGTACAGTGTAAAAACAATTGTCATGCTGTTGGCGCCCACTGCAGGCTTTATAATGCGTAATGTACATTAGCTCTATTGTTTATAATAAATTATGTATTTTATGTAATTCTAAAGACTATTGTTTGCTTAGGTCTATTTTTATTACCACAAAAAAAAAAAACGATAATTATCCGATTACTCAATTAATGGTCAGAATAATCGACCGATTACTCGATTACCAAAATAATCGTTACTGACAGCCCTAATCTTGAGCTTGTATTAACCACAAACCTTATGTTTCAGGCATTATACCATAACGCCATGTAATTCAGAACAATGGAACCGGAAGTGCTTAAATGCTAACTTTGGCTGGGTTTTGTCCTTCACAAATATGTCATCTCTGTAGAACTCTCTTGCAAAACCGAAAAGGTTAAACCAGAGTACAAAAGCTAGAAAAAACTACTGTATGACTGTGAGAAAAGTACACAAATGTCTACGCAAAAGTGCCTTTTTGAGCCTATTTGTGCAATAAAATTAAAATAACCCCATGTTGTTCTTCCCATGATGCAGATTTTTGAGGAAGAGCACAACGTGTGGTTTTTGGACAAAGGTGGAGCTTTGGTTGCCGTGAAGCAGCCCACTGTGCCTACTAGACATCTTTGGTAGGTGAAAATAAGCTTGCTTCTGCCAAGTTTATTCATGCTGGTTTGGCGAAATTCCCACTTCAGTTACTTCGGTCGGCACTCCATCTGTCTGACAGGGTCGGTTCTGTGCTATTAAGATCATTGAGGGAAAAAAATAAATCGTTGGGTTTGTGTAGATTGAATATGTTCCCCACACAAACAAAAATGAAATGGCAGGACACAAAGGCTGCCAAATAACAGATTGGAATCAGTTTTTACGTGGCGCACCATGGGAAGTGTTCCATATTAAAGCTTCCCACTTATCCCCCCGAGTTCACACATTGGTTCCTTCTTCAAATTGGCCCTCCCTGGTTTTGCTTCAGTGATGTTTAATCCTCCAGAGTCTCAAATCTTTTCTCTCTTATCACTCGAAGCATTTGGCTTTAGTTTTAGGCCCACTGAAGTGTGGCACCTTCATTTTTTTAATTCTCTTAAACAACTCAAGCGAAAAGTAAGTGGAGTCACAACTGTGGAGGGCAGTCGTGTCATTTCCTGCAAGCATGACTTCAAATAACAGCCTTGACTGTATGTTCTCTTAATGGATACATGTCAACACTAACTCCGACTGTTGCTTTTAGCAGACCGGAGAACTTGGAAGCAGTGCCATTGTGCATTGTTGCAACCTTGTCACACATGCTAGCCTACTGTTTGCACCTGTGAAATGATGTTGATAAGCTGTCAGAAAGTATCATGATCAGACTTGAAGGAAGAAAGTTTTCTCCAGCTTGTACTTGCTTCTGTTCCCTCCCACATTTGTAGACGTTTCTGTATGTTTTCATGTTGCGTCTAGTTTTCTTCGACCTCTGCTTTATTTATTTTTTATCTTTATTGTACTTTTACTGGGTTTTATGTATCTCTACTTTTTGTTTATATCTTATTCCCTCTAAAACAGATTATTCAAAGTATAGTTCAGCCATAAATGGAAATTCTGTCATCATTCACTTACACTTCCAAACCTGCATGCAGTGCTGGGTAGTAACTGATTACATGTAATCTGGCAATACGATACAAGGTTATCCTATTTAAATCAATGTGATAAACAAGTTAGGTTGAAAGTAATCTAAAAGTAATAAAAAAGTAGTCTGATTATATTGCCTAAAATGTGTAATGTAATGGATTACGTTACTAACTGCATTTTTTAATGTAATCTGGAATCAGTAACAGACTACAATTTACAGTAATCTGCCCAGCACTGCATGCACGACATTCTTTTGTTTGTTTGTAGTTTTGTCATCCATTGACATTTGAACATCTCGATGTCTTCTGCAGGATCAGCTTTGATGAAGGTCGTCAGTGGACACGTCACAGTTTCTCAGCCTTGCCGCTGTTCGTGGACGGTGTTCTAGTGGAGGCAGGTGCAGAAAATCAGATCATGACGTAAGTCTATAGAGGTTTGTTTTTGACCATCGTCTTTCTCTCACACACGCACACAGCCTGTGCGTCCTCATTATGTCTTATTTATTACAGAAGAATAGATTCCTCTGAGCTCTAAAAAACCTGTTCGTTCAAGAGACACACTCGTGAGGAAAAGTTAATTAGTCATACTCTTGAGCTAATGTTGTTAGTCTCAGTGAACCAACACTTCTCATTATGTCTCAGTGCTGGGATATAGTTTAATAGGGTTGTATCGTACTTTTTAATTATTACTTTGAACACAAATGAAAAAAAATAAAATCTCTGTAGAAATAGGACTGAAATTAACAGGAAATTATTGTTAAAAATAAACTATAACAGAGGGATCTGCATAAGGATCTGCAGAGCTGTAGGTGCTACACAGATAGAAACAGCACCAGATTTGGTAAACTCTCACACATTTTTATTTTACATTGTAGTTTTTTTCTTCTTCTGGTGTTTATGAATCTATCTGGCTGTCTCAATATTACTTGACTTTATGAAGTGGTTTCATAGTCTTTTTTATAAATCTTTGTTCTGTTTGTTTGCCGTGTTCACAGTGATTAAAACAAGGGAATTAAATGACTGCTAATAAGAATCACATAAGAAGTATTTCATTATTATTATTGTTTTAAATGATTTGTGTGTGTGTTATCCAGTTTAGTCAAGAAAGTATATCATATCAGACTTCATTTAGAAAAGAATGAACTACATAGGGCATCGTTCACTCTGAATTCAGATAATGCTACTAACCCCATATTGTACAATTTATAGGATACAGGGAGCAATTTCAGACATAGCTAATGAAGTAACCCAGGAATGCTCAATCCAGCCTCTGGAGATGTACGTTTTTGCGAAGTTTAATTTCAACGCTTACACGTCTGGACCAACTAATCTTCACTTGCAAATGAGTGAGCTGTATGAGAATGAAACATGTCTTTGTGAATTGGCAGGTTTTTTGGACACTTCAGTCATCGTTCTGAATGGCAGCTTATCAAAATTGACTACAAGTCCATATTCACCAGAAGGTGCACAGAGGGAGACTACCAAACCTGGCACCTGCATAACCAGGTAAAACGAAAAACAAGCAAAAACACAATTTCTAAATTGCAATATCGGTTGCAACTGACTTAGATATGGTTTTCTTAGGGTGAGCCATGCATAATGGGTCAAAAGCAGATCTACATGAAGCGTTGTCCTGGAAACTACTGCATGGTTGGATGGGACAACTCCAGGATCCTGTCTGCAGAACCCTGCATTTGCAGAGCACACGACTTTGAATGGTGAGTGAACAGCACACAGCAAATGAACACAGCTAAAGATCCACCCACTGATCCGACAGCGTCATCAGTGATTTCCTGCAGGTATATTTTTTCTCGTGATTCTAGAATAATTGTGTTGAACGGTTTAATTTACTTTAGACTGACTGTGTTATTAATTTGATCTGACTCCAATTAAAGAAGCTCTTAAATGTAGACTGATTCTAATTATATGCTGATCATCATTTTAGATGTGATCTTAATTTTTTGATTATGATTATTGGCATATTATGGTTCATTCACTTTGCTAGTCACGGTCTCACAAACTGGCTAGTCTGAACATAATCAGAGTTTACAACTAATATGATTAAGTTTGGCCGCCACATGCTTGCTCAAAACAAAATAGTATAGCCATGTGCAAGACATTACTACATTTATTCAGTTAGGATGTAATAAATTGATTAAAAGTGGCATTAAAATATGTACCGTATAATGGTGTAAAATATTTATATTTCAAATAAATGCTGTTCTTTTGAATTTCTATTCATTAAAAATTCTGCATTACAGTTTCCACAAAAATATGAATCAGCAACTGTTTCTAAAATTGATAATAAAATGTGTCTTAAGCAGCAAATCCAGATATTAGAATGATTTCTGAAGGATCATGTGACACTGAAGACTGAAGGGATGATGTCACTCATCAAAGAAATACATTAAAAGTTATAATGTTTTAAAATAGAAAACAGTTATTTAAAATTGTAATAATATTTCATAATTACTGTATTTTTATTTATTTATTTTTTGAATAAATAAACGCAACTTTGGTGAACATAAGAGACGTATGCTCATAAACTTTTATCGGCCTCAAACTTTTGATGTGATACATTTTTAAAATCAGTGTAAACCAGTTCACAAATGCTCAATACACAACATCAGGTATTTATTTCTTGAGTCAATATATCAAACCGTTCAAACGGAGCAAGGCCTGAAACTCCTGCAAACATAAAGTGTGGTCTAGATTTTCTTGAGCTTTGTAGTTTTGTGTCCTACTCTGCTCTTTAGATGGGATCACAGGTACTTATAAAACCGCATAGCCTTCATGTTCTGGTCACTGGCGATCCGGGAGCTGTTTTCAAAGATCTCAGAATAGACATAGTGCTTCTACACCAGTGGACTGGTTAACCCCCTCTGTAGGGTCAGTGTAGGTGGGAAAGGTGCCTTATTGAGGATCAAGATGCATGATTCAGACAGTCTCTGGGCTTTTAAAGGCCACAGGGCTGAGAGGAGAAAAGAAGATCGAGGATCTTTATCATGGTAGTCTGTTGTTGTCTGTCTGGAGGTTCTTTTAAAGTATATATAAATACCTCGGAATCTACATCATTTATCACATTCACAGACCAAGTGTTTTATCTTCTTCCAACAACGCACAGTGTATCCTTACTTTGTCTTTAATATGTTCTCCTGTTCCGTTTGATATTGTTTTGCAGCAAATAGTACAGTTACAAATCTCAGTGAAGGGATCTTAACATGCTTTCAGATATGTGTTCATTTGTGTTCTCTATATGCAAGTAGTCCCCAGGATGCCTTTTGAGATTTATTGTGCGTCTTTAATTTGCCCAGTACTTTGATTTTAATACTAGAATTTTTCATTAAGCAATGCTTTGTTCAAAATATGAAAGGAATGGACCCCCTAAAAAGATGAACGCCTTGCTAGGACCTTCCTTCTAAAATATGAAGAAAGCGGAATTTTTTTATAGATAAAGAAACATTTTTACTGTGTGAGAAATGTAGTATGTTTCTTTCTTTCTTTCTTTCTTTCTTTCTTTCTTTCTTTCTTTCTTCATTTTTGGTGATAGTAGTGCCATTTTTCAGTTTTTACGGAACGCTGGTTGCCTTGGACTTAGAAAAGTTAACTTAAAATCATTTTACTTTACTCATATAAATAAATAAATTAGTTTCATAATAAAATTATCCCCCCCCCAAATTCTAGCAAATACCACTTACTGTATGGAAATTAGGAAAAAAAAGTCACTGACGAGACATCACATATAATGTAGTTAGTTCAGTAATCCTGAAAAAAAGGCTGAAAGTTGATGGGAGGACATCTTTACTTGACTGTACATTCATTGATTATCTTGATTATATGATGATCCTTTGAATTTTGCATGTAGCATATTGCTGCCAGACACTTTATATGTCTACACTATTAATTAACTCTGCCACCACAGCAATCTTCTCTTGATAACTAAATCTGTAATTCAACTTCCGTCCTATAGTTACATTCCAATTCGTTTATATAAAAGCACGTAGTTTAGCAGAAAACATTTATTTCCTTTTTATCAGGGGAAATTATTATAATATGTCAACTTAAAAAGAAAAGGAAAATGATGTTATTTTAGCTGTTTTGTTTTTGATGGGCAGTTGAGAAAGGAAAGAAAATTAGCAATTAGGACATGTTGCATACTAGACTCAAACCTACATGTTTCAAATGAGCGCTAAACGTTTAGGCACAAGTTCAGAATTGCAACTCATGGCTTTTTAACTTCAAACCATTAATTAAAGTTTGAATTAACTTAGTTCTGCCAGAACAGAAGTCTTTTTTTTTCTGTCTCGGTATAAACAAATTAAAGAACCATAATTCAAAGTTATTGCATTGCATTTTTTTTTGTGATTTGTAGGTGTAATAGTCTGGATGATACAGACATGACAAACTAAACAGATTTAATTTGCATGCTAATTCATTTAAAAATTTTACCCAGTTCTCTGTTTATCTTAAATTAACCAGATACAGCCAAGCTGTGGTACGTTTTTCTTCCATTGAGCCTCATTTCTGAATGAGAAAAACTTTAGCAGTTTAATTAAGTCTTCTGTGATATTTTGTTTTCATATATTCATTGTCCAGATCAGTTCGGCCCACCGGTACATATTTCTTCCTGCAGTTTTATGATAGGAACATGTTTGAAAAACAAAACAACTTTTGCTAACTTCGCTGTGATTCACAGAACTTTTAATTGCAAAAAACAACTTGTAACATGATATGCAGAGTAATTATTCTGTGGAATATAATATGTTGTCTCTTTCCATTAGCTCTGATACAGAGAGCTCATCTAATAATTTTTATTGGTTTAGGTTGTGGTGTAAGAATTAAATACACATCTTCTAGCTGCAGATATAAAATATGTGATACTGACAGAAGAACAAAATAACATTTGTAATGCATTTGTTGCGAGGACAACTGTAATTAGGAATTCTTCATTTCTTCACCTTTTAGAATAATAATTGCAGTATGGCCTATATATATATATGTGTGTGTGTGTGTGTGTGTGTGTGTGTGTGTGTGTGTGTGTTTGTGTGCATGTG
>NW_015557079.1:1927816-1932449 GCF_001515605.1 Sinocyclocheilus anshuiensis
TGTGTGTGTGTGTGTTTGTGTGCATGCATGGGCATAGCCAGGGTTTGAAAATTAGTGAGGTCCGAGGTGGGGTTAAGAATTGTGCTATAATAACCCCTACAAAAACAACTCATTATATACACTAAACACTTTAAAAGAGACAGACATGTAGATGTTTGGAGGGATGAACACTGTTAAATTATACCATCTTTATTGCATCAAAATTTGTTAATATTTTACTATGGGATGGATAATTTTATCAGTTGTTTATTAATCATGCAACGATAACAATACTGTTATAGATTTTTTGCTAACATTCATTGCTATATGTGACCCTGGACCACAAAACCAGTCATAAGGTTTTTTGACTAATTTTTTTTTTTTATTATTTATACATCTGGATAAATAAGCTTTCCATTGATGTATGGTTTGTTTGGATAGGACAATATTTGGCTGAGATACAACTATTTGAATATCTGGAATCTGTCAGTGCAAAAAAAAAAAAAAAGATCAAAATATTGAGAAAATCACCTTTAAAGTTGTCCAAATTAAGTTCTTAGCAATGCATATTACTAATCAAAAATTAAGTTTTGATATATTTACGGTACAACATTTACAAAATATCATCATGGAACATGATCTGTACTTAATATCCTAATGATTTTTGGCATAAAAGAAAAATTTATAATTTTGACCCATACAATGTTGTTTTTTGGCTATTGCTACAAATATACCCCAGCGACTTAAGACTGGTTTTGTGGTCCAGGGTCACATATAGCTGATAACTTTGTCTAGTGCTCTTATGAATGTTTTTGGCATGACTTTGTGAAAATGTACTACTTCTATACCCTACTGAATGAAATAGCATAGACTTTTTCATAGCTAGTGTTTTTAGAAAATTGTAATTTCATTCTGTAACCTACTTGTTCTAGATCTGTGTACTACTAGTGTTAAATGCTACTGTTTTTGACAGTGTTGATAATATTTCTGATGGATAATATCATGATATTTTTTTGCGTTTGCCTTACCGAATGTGCTATCCTGTCAGCAGTAACCTATCCATGGGCTTTTTTGAATAGTTTAAGTGCTTAAGTGCTGACGATGCAGTGTTGCCAGATATTGCTATAAAAACTAAATAAATATAAAAAATAAATAAAAAAATAACCGAAATTATTTCAAATCTTTGCAAATAAGATAAGATAAAGATATCGCTGACCCTAATGTGAAACTTCCCACGTGATTAACTTTTTAAAGTGTCAAATGAAGTGAAAAAGACAAGTCCAAAAACGCTTATTATAGCTGGAACTGGCAACACATAGGCTGCGCCCACACCCTCACTCACAAGTCACAACTCTCTCAAGCCTCGTTCACTCCGCCAGTGTCTGGCAGCGATCATTTTCATACCGCGGACGATAAACATTCTTACAAACTGTCTAAACTGAATTATACATGTCATGCAAACATTCATATGAGGAGTTTTAAACAGAAAATTACTCATTCAGTTCATTCAATGTTATTTTTGAACTTAAAAAAAAATTACAGAGGTCCGAACCTCTGTGACCTCATAGCTGGCTACGGGCCTGTGTGTGTATGTTTTTACCTATTTTTAAACAAAAAAATGATACAAACATTAATATTTTACACTGTGCAATTAGGGTAGTGTTCAAATACTAATATAGGGGTGATTTTTCTCAGTTAAATTAACTTTTATTGTTTTTTACTTTTATTTTTTATGTTGTATATATTTTATATTTGCAAGTAATTAGTCTACTTTAAGGGTATATTAATGAAAAATTATAATAGATAATAATAGATATCAAGAATGATAAGAATGTTACTTTGATATTTTTGTAATAAGAACTTCATAATTTATATATAACGTGTACTGCATTAGGCTAACCGAGACTTGTCATTTGCACTTATATATTGTTGCTCTTTTGTTAGTTTTGACTGCTTTTATTGTCCTCATTTGTAAGTCGCTTTGGATAAAAGTGTCTGCTAAATGACTAAATGTAAATCTAAATGTGATCCCTTTAAGTTAAATTTTTCGTAAGCATAATATTCTGTAGCATTTTTACATAGATGATACCTAGCCATACCTTCCTTTGCTGCTGGTTGGCAGCAAACTTTCTTCAACTGAATAAATCTAAAAAAAAAAAAAGTAATGAAAGTGTTACTAATTAAAGAATCACCCATATATACCTAAAACAACACTACATTTGTATGGGAATAATCTGAGAACTAGCACACAGCTATCTTTTAAAGCTTGACTCTTATCTAAGTGCCGGATTGGAACTGCTCATAATTAAAAACCCAAATGTGTGATGCCAAAAGGGGCCATGTGGTCTGCTGGGTTTTGTTGTGGATCAGTAATTAATTGATAAATCAAAGTCACCGGTGATATATGAACAGACATTCACTTAAGCAGGTTCCAGGGCTTCTGGGAGAAGAGAGAATTGAAAGACGTTAAGGACATACGTTGATGCCTGCAGCTCTCAGAGCAGAAAAGACATTTGTCATCCCAGAATTAATATATCTCAATGGCTGCAATTGTCTCAAGGGCATAAAAGAGGGACATGCTTGAATACAAGATGTGCCGCTATGCATGAATGAAAGGATGTACAAGTAGTTTGGAGAATGTTTTACAGGATAGGCATCAGGGAACGGCATTAGAAAATGTCACAAATGAGATTTGAACTTGCGATGACCTTGTATGAAACTAGTCAAACATACCTGGAGTGAATTTATGTTATTATGGATGGATTGATATCTCAAACGAGTCAAAATTAAGAAATGTTATTTATGTGAAATGTTTGTTCTTTTTTGTTTTGTTTTGTAGTGATTATGGTTTTGATAGAAGAGGGGATGGAAACTGTTTGCCTGCATTTTGGTTCAACCCTTCCACATTGTCTCGAAGCTGCAGCCAAGGGCAAAACTACCTCAACAGCACAGGGTAAGCTGTCTGTATACAATATGCAGACTCTACATATTTCATCATGGTGGTGTTTTACTCTCCTTGTGGGGACATTTGGTCACTGCTGGCTACATCTGTTTTAGTAATTTAGTTTTGCCATATTTATTGTTATTTTTTTATTATGTCTATATAGTTTTTAATGTTTATTATTATTATTATTATTATTATTATTATTTATTTATAAATATTTTTGTTATTCATTATTATTTTTATGGATTGTTTTAACTATAATAACCATGCTTTTTAGCATTTTAGATAAATATGTTCATACTATATTTTAATATTTAACATATTTAATATTTTAAATATGTTATATATTATATACAAAACAGTTGATATTTTTAAGATTTGTTTATTAATAACAATACAAAATATGAATAAAATAAAAACTTATATTTTTTGTTTATAAATATCAACTGAATAAACATCATAGAAAAAAATATAGAAACATGAATTTATTTAATTTTCTATATATTTCATATATTTTTAATAAGAAGAAGAAGAAATAAGAAAACAATAGCTAATGAGAAATGTTGCCTTTTCATGGATGCATGGTTTTAGTTTTAGTTAACTATAATAATCCTGTTTTTATACTACTACTACTACTAATTATTATTATTATTATTATTATATGTTAAAATAAAAAAATATACTAATTTACTTGAATGTCATGGGGGTGAGTTCATTTTCATTTGGGGGTGAACAATTTCTTTTTTTTTCTTTTTCTTTTTTTTTTTTTTACAGTGGATTTTTCAGCCAGTTATTGGCCGACACAGTTGTGCTATAATTTAAAACATTTTTACTGTGCTGGTTTGTTATTGTGGTTCTAGCTATTTTGTATTAACTTCCCCCTTAATAACACCATCACAACATGATCACACCATCACTTTACATGATGGTCAGGCTATTTTTTTTCTGTCAAAGTGGGCTGTTCTTGGTGGACCAGACTTTCAGACCAGTCTGGCTAAGTGAGACTATCATTGAGCTCTATATGTGACCGTTTACACCCACAAAGGTCATTTTGACATTCTGGAAACTTTCCATAATTTGGTGTCCTCTGCTCTGAGCTGTGCTGGAGCTCTGGCAGATGAAAAGACTTCACTCTGTACAGATGGTATGGTGCAAGCCGGATACATATTACAAGCCTGCTGGGGAATAGCTTTTCATTGAGGTGCAATGCACACATGGTCACACATATTCTCTCTTGGTTTCTGTCTCTCACACACACACACACACGCTCGCATGCTCATTCCAGGTAAAGTGTTTCTCCCCAGGCGTCTCACCACAGCAGAGTTGTCACATTACAGTATGATGAGATGAGGAAATGAGGGCTTATTCCTTTCATTAAGAGAGTGAGAGCTAGTAAAGAGAGAAAGAGAGAGAGAGGGGGAAACAGATAGTGAGATGGGCTAAGAATTCTATCTATTTATATTCATGAGGGTCAGAGCCTTGGCTGTTTCTAAGGCAAATCAAATGGACCTTAATATTTAATGCCTTTAAGGTGCAACACAAGATTTTTTTTTTTTTTTAAACAGAGAAAGCAGCTCAAGGTTGGAAAAGATAGAAGCAGAGACAGTTTATGAGGAAAGAGATTAGCTTAGTTTATTGTTAAAGGGGTGATATGATGCTGCTAAAAAGAACATTATTTTGTGTATTTGGTGTAATGAAATGTGTTTATGC
>NW_015557079.1:1932677-1933849 GCF_001515605.1 Sinocyclocheilus anshuiensis
CCAAGAGCTTGTAACACTCCAAAGAGAAAGGAAAAATTGAAATCGCATCATATGACCCCTTTAAATATCTATCCATCCATCCATCCATGTTTTCATTGTTTTAAGTATAAACCTCACTAAATGTTGTTTCTTAATGTTAGCTTAAAATGAAAATAAAAAGCCATTGGGGTAAGAAAAAAATAATAATATAAAAAAATATATAGAAATTGTCTAATAATAATAATAATATTAATACATTTTATTTGTATTTCATCTTTCATAAAACCTGAACATAAAGTTAAAAACAAAAAAAAAATGTATAGTCTCTATTTGTTAAAAAAATAAAATAAATCAGTATTTTGTGAAATATTTACAGTTACAGTTACAATTTAAAATAAATGTTTTCTATTTTAATATATTTTAAAATGTAATTTATTCCTGTTATGCAGAGCTGAATTTTCAGCATCATTACTCCAGTCTTCAGTGTCACATTACTTCACAAATCATTTTAATATGCTCAAGAAATATTTATTGCGGCTTAATATTTTTGTATAAGCCATAATGTTTTTTTTTTCTTCAAGATCACTTGATGGATATTTCAAAAGAACAGAATATATTTGAAATCTCTTGTGCTATAAATGTCTTTACTCTCACTTTTGATCAATTTAATGTGTCTTTGCTGAATAAAAGT
The DNA here is from genome assembly GCF_001515605.1 of Sinocyclocheilus anshuiensis. NCBI lineage: Eukaryota > Metazoa > Chordata > Actinopteri > Cypriniformes > Cyprinidae > Sinocyclocheilus > Sinocyclocheilus anshuiensis. Next base: position 1,933,348 of record NW_015557079.1, read on the forward strand.
ATTCATTTATTTTCAGAAAAATAAAATCTCACTGATCTCAAACTTTTGAGTATTTTTTTGTAATAAAGTTTTACTAAAACAGTATTTTGCTTCTCAAATATATTTATATTGTATTATTCATGTGTTGATATTTTTACTGGACAACTGAATAAAAATGCTAATAATTCATTCATTCACTCATTCTTTCTAGTAGTGAAACTGTTCCCTAGAAATGCTGTGTGGGGGGGAGGGGGGGGTTCAGGACTTTGTCTGAACCTCGTGAGCTCAGCACATCTTTTCTGTTCTCCTGTCAGTCATCTTTTCCTTTCTCCTCCCACAGTGTAGTTGTGATTTTCTGCACAAAGTGGCATGAAATATCTTAAAAGCAACTCGGTGCACATGCTTGCTCAGAAACGCACAGAGGCAGGCTGCTTTTCACAGTCAGCAGTGCCTAAAAGCAAACAGACAGGAATAAACCAGGCAGCTTTGGATTTGTCATTATGCAGGGCATAAACACCCCCCA
>NW_015557079.1:1933869-1934482 GCF_001515605.1 Sinocyclocheilus anshuiensis
ATGCAGTGTTACAAATTAATATCCCAATAGCATTAGGCTACAATGTGCTGACGGCGGAAAGAGAGAAAGGAGGGAGATTTCGGGAAGTGTAAGCATGGATTTGGGAATTTTGCGCACACACACACACGCATACGTATGATTTAGCGTTCTTTCACTTGCACCCATAACCAGATGTAGAGCCTGAAGGACGGTGGATAAAAGGAATGGTTCAAGGCACGGACTCAACTTCATCTCAACTTACTGATCCTCTTCTTTCTTTTCTCTGTTTTTGATTTTTTTAACTGGCTGGTTTAGCAGTTTTATATTTATAACTTGTGCTAATGGGTGGTTTTGGGGCAGATGTTTCAGGCGTTGCAACAGAGGCGCTTCAAGTGTCAGAAGATATAGGCTTATAAGCCCAGATATCTGTGGATTGCTATTGGGTCTTGAATGACATGCACTATTGGAATATGATTTCAATATTTTCCAACCTAAAATGTGATTCGGGGCGAGGGGAATGCTAAATTTTTTTTGATGGTGAAGCGCCATAGTTTTAATATTTGAAACCAATTAAATTAAGACAGCCATAAATATTAGTATTGAAATTTTACAGTTGTGTGTAATAAATAAATAA
>NW_015557080.1:0-842 GCF_001515605.1 Sinocyclocheilus anshuiensis
TTTTGTTGTAATACATTGTAGGCTATTATTAAATAAAATTAATTTGACAAAAAATCATGTGAATAAACAGATCATTGACTGGTTTGTTAATTTATTCATTGTTATTGCTGGTATTGGATAGTGATGTAATAATTTATTAAATATTTCTAAAAGTAAAAAGTAATATTTAATAATAATACATTAAATGGCGCGTCAGATCTTCAGTATATTTAATAATAATATATTAAATGGCGCGTCAGCTCTTCAGCACGTGATTAATTCTAGCCAATGAGAGCTGGAACTGCTGGAACTCTGCATCGTTAATGAGCTGTCATTCCGGCTTCAACTGCACCGCCCAGCTCTGCTCAACCAGGTAAGATTTTTACATTTCTCAGTTAATTTCTGAATTTATTATTCTGATTATCAGTGTTGCTTGTCGCGTTTTTAAATGACCAACGGTTATAACGGCCGACTAGCCCATTCAGATCGTTTTCTGAGGTAATCTTTTGTAATATATCCTTTCAAATTGCACATTAATTAATTAAATGTAATTATTTTACCATTTTGGTGTCAATTTGGTTTATTTTCCTTTGCTGTTTTGTTGTTGTTTTGAAATAATAGATTATAAATAATATCTTTGTAGGAAGAGTTGCTCGTCTCACACACAAGCTGGCTCGTGCACCGAGAGAGAGAGAGAGAGTAGTGTTGGGTCGTTCTTGAACGATTCGTTCGTTTTGAACGAATCTTTAATGTGACTCGGGAAGAACGAGTCGTATCGGGGAGTGATTCGTTCAGTCGCGCATGCGCAACATCCTATAGGTTCTGTACTGGAATTAGTCAAGTAGTTCACCTGTTTCGAGTCT
>NW_015557080.1:1012-7706 GCF_001515605.1 Sinocyclocheilus anshuiensis
AATCGGCACTGGAGAAAAAGTACGGTGCAGTTTCTGTATATTGTGATATTACAACAGAAACGATGTGACGTGCATCCATCCATACAGTATTCTTCATTTACACCGATTTACAATGCCAAACGCTTTTGCATGTTCCAGGTAAAATGTTGGTCCAGATCAAGTACAACGAACAGCAGAAGTGTGTGAAGCTGGATTGCATTGAAGGGAGGTCTGACTTTATGCAATCTCCCCTAAAAGTTTTTTTTTCCCCACTCAATTAAAATAACTAAGAATTTGATTAAAATCTGATAAATTCTGTGTATTATCCTAGCTCTCATGTTGTTGCCTCATTTCTGTATATGCCTTTATCATATGTTTTATAGAAGGGGATACATTGAAAAAAATCGTAAAATTTTGCTTGCATCATAAAGATATATGTATTCAACTCATTTGTTGTGAAGCAAGAAAGGATGTCAACTTAAAAAAAAATAAAAAAAAAAATTCAGTCATTGAGAGATTTTGCTTGCCACCTGATGCAAAAGTTATATACAAGGATGCAACATGGACAGAAGTCAATGCAGAAATATTCAGCGACCTCATTGGACAAGGCAATGTGGTGCTGACTGTTTTCTCAAATGATGGTGAGTTTTATTGAATGTGAAAGAAGTCTAGTGTTATCAAGCAACTCAGGATAAATATGATAAATTAGCTATTTCTTATTTCTGATTCTTGTGCTGGTCATCACAATATTTGTAATATTTTAATACTTTAATTCTTTAGAATTTTCGGACTCTTTGTCTTCCATATCTGTGAAGTCTGACAATAGCAACGGTTTAAGTGCATCGACTGTAATCTTAGATGAGGTCCCTAACAGGAGACAAAGAAAAGAGGACACATCTGCACTGTCTGCAAAACAGGTTAGAACAAAGCTTTTTACGTGAGTCTCCTTAAGGTTCTGTTCACCCAGAAATGAAAATGATGCAAATGACAGAATTTGTAGTAATTTATGAACCACCAAGGTCATTTTTTAATTTTATTATTATATTCTTTTTTAATTTTTAGTTGGTTGAAGACGTTCTAAAATTGAAGTCTGGTGGTGAAGCAGTACTACAGGAGTATCAAGAAACAGAAACCCTTACAGATGCCACAAGACGACAAATGATTAACACACTGGTGGCTCACATGATTGATACACATGGGCATTTTTTTTTTAAACAAATAACTGCATGACCATTGTGTAAATTGAGACCAATTTGATATCTTCCCTTAGGCAACTCCCTACTAAAGCTATCAGAGAACAGTATGCTCTTGGCATAGTGATGCTGTTCCCTACCCTCAGAGATCCATATTCCAAGAAAGGCTACGTAAGTCACTGTCTGCATGACCCTTTCATGTTATACTTGCAATGTTATATCTGTGACATAGAAATTTGATTCTTTTAAGGAACACTTTTATGATGCTGCAAGCAACACAGGATACATTGCTTGGCATATGAAAACAGTCCACAGGAAGATTCGACAAGGATCTTTGCCACTAGACAGCCCTCGTGATGTTTCTCCAGGAGACCCAAAATGCCAAAGGGCTACTAATTTTGAAGGGCAACTTCATGGGGATGCTTGCAGAGAGACCATGTCCTTGCTCAACCATACCACAGACAAGTCCCTAATATTCCAAAAGATGAGAGAGACGTTTCAGCATCGCCAGAAGCTTGTTAAAGATCCAGGCTCTAGTGCTGATATCCTCTCCACCTTCCCAAGATTCCTAGATACAAAAGGGCTGGTAAGTTTGGAATAACATGTTTTCAAAGGCATGCATGCAATATTTGAGAATATTGTTTATAGTTTAATATCTTCTTAAAGGTGGATCAAGACTTCACTCTCCTGTTTGACGCTGAGACATCCTCCAGGCTGCTTCAGAAGTGGGACACGTTTTTCAGGCCAAATGTCATTAAAGAGGCCAAGCAACTTACTTCAACAGCAGAGCTGAGTCAATTGCTGCTCTCAGCAGACTGTCCTGAAGGAAGTGACCTTCATGAAACAAGTATGTTGTATTTGATTCACTTGTTTTTACGCATTTGCTATATTTGCAGTTACAGTTACTATATGTTTTGTTTTGATGACAAAAATATTAAAATGAGCAAACTTCACAACCTATGAGATTGGATGTTTTCCGGATTAATACAAAATAATTAAATAAATTACACCACATAAAAAAAGAGTATTTAAATAGACTACATAAACACATCAGGTGAATGTTTAAAATGCTCTCTATTCTTAAACTTAAAATATTTCATTTGAAGTTTTACATTAATTAATTCATGTGAATTTCGTCTCCAGTCTACGACCAGGAAATGGCATCCCTTCTTTTACTGATACATCTCCTTCCACCATCACCAGGAGGACTGAAGTCTCCAAAAATCAGTGCATGTGATGCGGCTGAAAGACTTGTAATCTTTCATAATCTTTCTGACATTTTAATATTGTGTTTTGGGTTGCTCAAACATGGAGATTAAAATCAAGTCTTCATATGCATTCACATATTTCACTAGCCATTGAGTTGTTTGAACAATCACTTTAATAATGTTGTTTTCTCTGTGACTGGACATTATGTTTGTGTCTAATATTCAATGTTCATTTCAACTTTAGTCATGCTGCAGTTTTGGAGGAGCACCTCAACAACAACCAGCGTCAGCATCTGTACCTCCTTGCTGTTGGACGCCAGAAAAGCAAGATTGACAGCTTCTACATCGCCTTGGATAAACATCTCATCCCATGCCAGGCAAACCGCTCCCTTGGAGTATTTGATGAACTTTTCAAGGCACATTTTGTGTTCAATTTGTACTATGATAGTGCACTTGTGAACTTTTACACATTCCTGCAGACAACCAGACTGCTAGTAACCTTAACTTAAAAGTCGGGCAGTATGATGTTGACAGAATGCTGATCTGTTTTATTTGTTTTATTTAGCACCCAGACGGTCAACAATTGATTTCACATTTAAGAGGTGAACATGGTTACTATCCTGGATCTAAGTTCAAATTAATTTGTTCTCAGCAAGGTTGTAGGCATCAGTTCCAAACATGCAAATTTTCGTAAGCACCTTAATAGTGTTCATAGCAATGTTCAGCTGGTTGCTCCAACTTCAACTGTTGGATGTTCCTCAAGTGAGCCAGTTGCAAGCTCATCTCAAGTAGATGCTTTGGAGGACCTTATGAATCCCCAGCATCTATCTCCTTGTTCCAGTGCTTCATCTGATAACAATGATTCAGGGCTTACTAAAAATTCAACTAAAGAATTGTGTGAATCCATCGTGGCCAAAAAACAAGCAAGTGGGATTCCAAACAGTTTGGTGTCCTCAATTGTGGGAGATTTAGAGGAGCTAACAGATGAGCTTCACTCGCAAGCAAAGCATAACATACTTTCTGCTTTGCCTACAAATGACCCCTACAAAACTGTAATAAATGAATCTTTTGAAAAATTAGAAAACCCATTCACAAATCTGAATACAGAATGGAAATGGAATAAATACTTTAAAGAAAAATGGGGAGTTGTAGAGCCCGTTGAGATAACACTAGGTGTGCGGTATGACAACAAATTGAATAAGAAATCTGGTACTTATGACCAAGTACCAGTGAATGATACTTTTATATATGTGCCAATTTTAGAAACATTGAAATGCATGTGCAGAAATCCAGACATTTGTGATCTCCTAAGGAAAGATTGTAGATCAGAGCCTGACACTTTTACAAATTTTAGCGATGGAAGTTGTTTTAAATCCCACCCTTTATTTACAACAAAGAGACATGCATTACAAATTCAAATATACTATGATGATTTTGAAACAGCTAACCCCCTTGGCTCCAAACGTAGTATCCACAAAATTGGCTGTCTTTATTTTATTGTAAGAAACTTGCCCCCAAAATTTAACTCGGTTCTGATGAACATTTATCTGTTAGCACTTTTTCACACACAAGATGTAAGCAAGTACGGTTTTGATGTTATACTGGCACCATTGATAAATGATATAAAGATACTTGAAAGCCAAGGATTAAGTCTTCCATTCTCAGATGAGCAGATATATGGCACCATCGCACAAATCACTGGTGATAATCTAGGGATGCATTAAATTCTTGGTTTTAATGAGTCATTTAGTAGCCATCATTTCTGTCACCTTTGTTTAATTGAAAAGAATGATTATCAAACAGTATACAGTGAGGATGATCCTAAGGTGGTCCTTCGTGGACAAGAAATCTTTGAAATGCATTGCAAGTCTCTCCAGGAAAACCCACAATTAAGGTCACTGTATGGTTTGAAAAAAAAAAATCCATAATTAATACACTGAAGTACTTTCATGTTAGCAATAACTACTCATTCGATATAATGCATGACCTTCTTGAGGGCGTGGCTCAATATGAAATCAAATTGCTTTTTGGACATCTCACACAACTTTATATCTGAAGAGGATTTACTTTCAAGGATTTATTCTTTTGATTATGGATTTTTAGAATGTAAAAATCATCCCACAAAGGTTATTTTGTATAGTGCTGGTAATAGCATTGGTTTAAATTCCATTCAGACATTATGTCTTGTGAAAAATCTCCCACTTTTGTTAGGAGACATTGTTCCTCCAGGACACAAACACTGGAGTTTGTTGCTTTTGTTACTTCAAATAATGAACATTGTGTTTTCACCTTGTCTCACTTCAGGCTTGACAGTGTATTTGAAGCACTTGATTGCTGACCACCACAAATTATTTAAATACTTGTATCCACATAAAAATCTGATTCCCAAACATCATTACATGATACATTACCCCTCTTCTATAAGGAAAATTGGCCCCTTATTATATATGTGGTCAATGAGGTTCGAAGCCAAACATAAGATGTTCAAAGATTTTTTTTGTTTAATTTCAAAAACATAAAACCATTAGCTAAAAAGCATCAGATGGGCCATTGCTTACCATTGGGAAACCTTCACCCTCAAACATAATGAGTTTGGGCCAATTAAATCATTTTCCATAGGGGATGAGAATGTGGTCAGCAATCAAATGCTTGAAATGTTCCTATCACAAGATGTTTTCTCAATTCTAACCACCTAAAACATGCAACTCTGAACAGTGTTGTTTTTCTGTATCCATTTTAGTGTTATTTTAACACTTTTTTTTTTAGAGTCAAATTAGGAACTCTGGCATAGTGTTAAATATTTAACACTATTTTGAACTATATTTAACACTATTTCACTATTTTGAAAAAGTGAAAAAAGTGAAAGTGACGTGACATATGGCCAAGTATGGTTACCCATACTCGGAATATGTAACTCCGGAGAGTGTGGAGCTATATAAACTCTGAAAAAGTCTGTGAGAGTTAATTTAACACTGGAATTTTTGCTGTGTATGTTAAGAGACGTAACATTTCCGTCACACGCTTGAGGCATTCGGCCAATCACAACGCACTGGATAGCTGACCAATCACAGCACACCTTGCTTTTCAGACCGATGAGCTTTGTAAAAATCGACGCGTTTCAGAAAGGCGGGGCATAGAGAAGCAACAATAATGTACAGTATGTGGAAAATAATGTGTTTTTGAACCTTAAACCGCATAAACACATTTCATTACACCAAATACACAAAATAATGTTATTTTTAGCAACGTCATATGATCCCTTTAAGGTCAAAATGTGTACAGGTTGGCAGGTCTGTATCTAACATCTGCTTTTTGAATAAAAAATAAATAAATCTCGAAACCAGGTATCCCTAAGCTTGGCTAATAGAATAAGTACTTGATTTTAAGTGTTTTATGTAATGTTTGCGTTTTTGGGAAAAAAGGAAAACTTTTTTTCTTGACATGAATGACCCATATACTTTTATAATTCTACTGTACAGTCAATAGTCTCGTGTATTGTCTGTGGTTATATGTTTGTTTTCTAACACCAGTCAGGAGCAGTGCTACTCATTTCATTGCAGAAAAATACAATGACAATAAAGGCTTTCAGTTCAATTAAATTAAATTAAATTAAATTCAATGGCTTTATTGAGAAATTTAAAACAGAAAGCCCCAAAAGCAAATATTTTCCTAATGCAAATACAATTATAGCAGACAATAAAAGTTGTTGATAAAACATAAAAAGTAAAGATAATGTAAGGGAAACAGGTCAATTTAGCTCAAAGGGAATCATTTAAGATTTTAAAGGGAATTTGGACAGAATCACTGTTTTACGGCTGATCACTGAGACGGCCAGCGATTCATTGAACGAGCCGTATAACATCAACTCTGCAATGGATATTAATATCCAAAGTATAGTGAAACACTATTTATTAGCACAGTAACAAGATCGGCAGTTTAAGACATTAACTTGTAAGCACAAAACACAAGATACTTCTCTTTTCAATATAAATAAGGCTTTATTGGATAAATCTAAGACATATAAACTAATCTAACACATAAACACACGCATTCACACAAGTTGCAGGAAGAGAGAAAGTGAGGAAAGAATGAGTTTAAGAGAATGAAAATGTGAAATCCCAAGTTTACAGCAATATGTGCAATTAAGAAAAACCTGAACAACCATCAATCACTTAATTAACCCTCGCATTGAGTTCCTCAATGAGGTTAAACTTTATATTAAATGCACCAGTTCAGCTAGAATCTGGAGGTACTTGCGTTGCATTGTCTGTATCCGGACGGTTCCCTTTTGTTGTCGTCCTTGCAGAAAAGGGG
>NW_015557080.1:11009-35106 GCF_001515605.1 Sinocyclocheilus anshuiensis
AATCGGCACTGGAGAAAAAGTACGGTGCAGTTTCTGTATATTGTGATATTACAACAGAAACGATGTGACGTGCATCCATCCATACAGTATTCTTCATTTACACCGATTTACAATGCCAAACGCTTTTGCATGTTCCAGGTAAAATGTTGGTCCAGATCAAGTACAACGAACAGCAGAAGTGTGTGAAGCTGGATTGCATTGAAGGGAGGTCTGACTTTATGCAATCTCCCCTAAAAGTTTTTTTTTCCCCACTCAATTAAAATAACTAAGAATTTGATTAAAATCTGATAAATTCTGTGTATTATCCTAGCTCTCATGTTGTTGCCTCATTTCTGTATATGCCTTTATCATATGTTTTATAGAAGGGGATACATTGAAAAAAATCGTAAAATTTTGCTTGCATCATAAAGATATATGTATTCAACTCATTTGTTGTGAAGCAAGAAAGGATGTCAACTTAAAAAAAAAAAAAAAAAAAATTCAGTCATTGAGAGATTTTGCTTGCCACCTGATGCAAAAGTTATATACAAGGATGCAACATGGACAGAAGTCAATGCAGAAATATTCAGCGACCTCATTGGACAAGGCAATGTGGTGCTGACTGTTTTCTCAAATGATGGTGAGTTTTATTGAATGTGAAAGAAGTCTAGTGTTATCAAGCAACTCAGGATAAATATGATAAATTAGCTATTTCTTATTTCTGATTCTTGTGCTGGTCATCACAATATTTGTAATATTTTAATACTTTAATTCTTTAGAATTTTCGGACTCTTTGTCTTCCATATCTGTGAAGTCTGACAATAGCAACGGTTTAAGTGCATCGACTGTAATCTTAGATGAGGTCCCTAACAGGAGACAAAGAAAAGAGGACACATCTGCACTGTCTGCAAAACAGGTTAGAACAAAGCTTTTTACGTGAGTCTCCTTAAGGTTCTGTTCACCCAGAAATGAAAATGATGCAAATGACAGAATTTGTAGTAATTTATGAACCACCAAGGTCATTTTTTAATTTTATTATTATATTCTTTTTTAATTTTTAGTTGGTTGAAGACGTTCTAAAATTGAAGTCTGGTGGTGAAGCAGTACTACAGGAGTATCAAGAAACAGAAACCCTTACAGATGCCACAAGACGACAAATGATTAACACACTGGTGGCTCACATGATTGATACACATGGGCATTTTTTTTTTAAACAAATAACTGCATGACCATTGTGTAAATTGAGACCAATTTGATATCTTCCCTTAGGCAACTCCCTACTAAAGCTATCAGAGAACAGTATGCTCTTGGCATAGTGATGCTGTTCCCTACCCTCAGAGATCCATATTCCAAGAAAGGCTACGTAAGTCACTGTCTGCATGACCCTTTCATGTTATACTTGCAATGTTATATCTGTGACATAGAAATTTGATTCTTTTAAGGAACACTTTTATGATGCTGCAAGCAACACAGGATACATTGCTTGGCATATGAAAACAGTCCACAGGAAGATTCGACAAGGATCTTTGCCACTAGACAGCCCTCGTGATGTTTCTCCAGGAGACCCAAAATGCCAAAGGGCTACTAATTTTGAAGGGCAACTTCATGGGGATGCTTGCAGAGAGACCATGTCCTTGCTCAACCATACCACAGACAAGTCCCTAATATTCCAAAAGATGAGAGAGACGTTTCAGCATCGCCAGAAGCTTGTTAAAGATCCAGGCTCTAGTGCTGATATCCTCTCCACCTTCCCAAGATTCCTAGATACAAAAGGGCTGGTAAGTTTGGAATAACATGTTTTCAAAGGCATGCATGCAATATTTGAGAATATTGTTTATAGTTTAATATCTTCTTAAAGGTGGATCAAGACTTCACTCTCCTGTTTGACGCTGAGACATCCTCCAGGCTGCTTCAGAAGTGGGACACGTTTTTCAGGCCAAATGTCATTAAAGAGGCCAAGCAACTTACTTCAACAGCAGAGCTGAGTCAATTGCTGCTCTCAGCAGACTGTCCTGAAGGAAGTGACCTTCATGAAACAAGTATGTTGTATTTGATTCACTTGTTTTTACGCATTTGCTATATTTGCAGTTACAGTTACTATATGTTTTGTTTTGATGACAAAAATATTAAAATGAGCAAACTTCACAACCTATGAGATTGGATGTTTTCCGGATTAATACAAAATAATTAAATAAATTACACCACATAAAAAAAGAGTATTTAAATAGACTACATAAACACATCAGGTGAATGTTTAAAATGCTCTCTATTCTTAAACTTAAAATATTTCATTTGAAGTTTTACATTAATTAATTCATGTGAATTTCGTCTCCAGTCTACGACCAGGAAATGGCATCCCTTCTTTTACTGATACATCTCCTTCCACCATCACCAGGAGGACTGAAGTCTCCAAAAATCAGTGCATGTGATGCGGCTGAAAGACTTGTAATCTTTCAATAAGGTACTGACATTTTAATATTGTGTTTTGGGTTGCTCAAACATGGAGATTAAAATCAAGTCTTCATATGCATTCACATATTTCACTAGCCATTGAGTTGTTTGAACAATCACTTTAATAATGTTGTTTTCTCTGTGACTGGACATTATGTTTGTGTCTAATATTCAATGTTCATTTCAACTTTAGTCATGCTGCAGTTTTGGAGGAGCACCTCAACAACAACCAGCGTCAGCATCTGTACCTCCTTGCTGTTGGACGCCAGAAAAGCAAGATTGACAGCTTCTACATCGCCTTGGATAAACATCTCATCCCATGCCAGGCAAACCGCTCCCTTGGAGTATTTGATGAACTTTTCAAGGCACATTTTGTGTTCAATTTGTACTATGATAGTGCACTTGTGAACTTTTACACATTCCTGCAGACAACAGTGTATAACATTGATGTAGGGAAAATGAAGGAGTCTCCCAGGGTAAGAGATTTGAGAGCCAGACTGCTCAACCAGACAGTAACCTTAACTTAAAAGTCGGGCAGTATGATGTTGACAGAATGCTGATCTGTTTTATTTGTCAAAACGAGCACCCAGACGGTCAACAATTGATTTCACATTTAAGAGGTGAACATGGTTACTATCCTGGATCTAAGTTCAAATTAATTTGTTCTCAGCAAGGTTGTAGGCATCAGTTCCAAACATGCAAATTTTCGTAAGCACCTTAATAGTGTTCATAGCAATGTTCAGCTGGTTGCTCCAACTTCAACTGTTGGATGTTCCTCAAGTGAGCCAGTTGCAAGCTCATCTCAAGTAGATGCTTTGGAGGACCTTATGAATCCCCAGCATCTATCTCCTTGTTCCAGTGCTTCATCTGATAACAATGATTCAGGGCTTACTAAAAATTCAACTAAAGAATTGTGTGAATCCATCGTGGCCAAAAAACAAGCAAGTGGGATTCCAAACAGTTTGGTGTCCTCAATTGTGGGAGATTTAGAGGAGCTAACAGATGAGCTTCACTCGCAAGCAAAGCATAACATACTTTCTGCTTTGCCTACAAATGACCCCTACAAAACTGTAATAAATGAATCTTTTGAAAAATTAGAAAACCCATTCACAAATCTGAATACAGAATGGAAACGGAATAAATACTTTAAAGAAAAATGGGGAGTTGTAGAGCCCGTTGGGATAACACTATGCGGTATGACAACAAATTGAATAAGAAATCTGGTACTTATGACCAAGTACCAGTGAATGATACTTTTATATATGTGCCAATTTTAGAAACATTGAAATGCATGTGCAGAAATCCAGACATTTGTGATCTCCTAAGGAAAGATTGTAGATCAGAGCCTGACACTTTTACAAATTTTAGCGATGGAAGTTGTTTTAAATCCCACCCTTTATTTACAACAAAGAGACATGCATTACAAATTCAAATATACTATGATGATTTTGAAACAGCTAACCCCCTTGGCTCCAAACGTAGTATCCACAAAATTAGCTGTCTTTATTTTATTGTAAGAAACTTGCCCCCAAAATTTAACTCGGTTCTGATGAACATTCATCTGTTAGCACTTTTTCACACACAAGATCTAAGCAAGTACGGTTTTGATGTTATACTGTCACCATTGATAAATGATATAAAGATACTTGAAAGCCAAGGATTAAGTCTTCCATTCTCAGATGAGCAGATATATGGCACCATCGCACAAATCACTGGTGATAATCTAGGGATGCATTAAATTCTTGGTTTTAATGAGTCATTTAGTAGCCATCATTTCTGTCACCTTTGTTTAATTGAAAAGAATGATTATCAAACAGTATACAGTGAGGATGATCCTAAGGTGGTCCTTCGTGGACAAGAAATCTTTGAAATGCATTGCAAGTCTTTGTTACTTCAAATAATGAACATTGTGTTTTCACCTTGTCTCACTTCAGGCTTGACAGTGTATTTGAAGCACTTGATTGCTGACCACTACAAATTATTTAAGTACTTGTATCCACATAAAAATGTGATTCCCAAACATCATTACATCATTACCCCTCTTCTATAAGGAAAATTGGCCCCTTATTATATATGTGTTAGTAGCACATTGTATTATATATTATTTTTTTAATTTCAAAAACATAAAACCATTAGCTAAAAAGCATCAGATGGGCCATTGCTTACCATTAAGAAACCTTCACCCTCAAACATAATGAGTTTGGGCCAATTAAATCATTTTCCATAGGGGATGAGAATGTGGTCAGCAATCAAATGCTTGAAATGTTCCTATCAAAAGATGTTTTCTCAACCAGTTGGGTTAAAGTTGATGGTGTAGAATATAGAGCTGAGCTTGTGGTGTGCACTGCAATAGAAAATGAAATGCCAGTCTTCTGTCAAATAAGTGATGTACTTTTGGTTGACAATCACATTTATCTGTTGACAAACAAACTACTCACAGATAAGTTTGATGAGCATCTTCGTGCATTCAGAGTACTACGAAGTGAGGAGAGGTGTATTATAAAAATGTCAGATTAAATTTTATAAGCCATTTGATATTCAAAGTTCATACAGTGTTGCAGATGAAAGTTTGTATATCATACCTTCTTTTGTAATGTTTTAATTCGACTTCAAATTGCACTACAAGTGAGAATCAAAAATAAACAAGTTAATGGAAATTATTTTGTGTGCTGTAGTTTATGTAGCATTATTTTGTAGATCTTTTGAGACTGTACAGATTTAAACTAATTCTAACCACCTAAAACATGCAACTCTGAACAGTGTTGTTTTTCTGTATCCATTTTAGTGTTGTTTTAACACTTTTTTTTTTTCCAGAGTCAAATTAGGAACTCTGGCATAGTGTTAAATATTTAACTATTTTGAAAGTGTTAATGTAACTCCGGAGAGTGTGGAGCTATATAAACTCTCAAAAAGTGTTGAAATCAACTCTGTGTGAGTTAATTTAACACTGGACTTTTTGCTGTGAGTAACATTTCCGTCACACGCTTGAGGCATTCGGCCAATCACAACGCACTGGATAGCTGGCCAATCAGAGCACACCTCGCTTTTCAGACCGATGAGCTTTGTAAAAATCGACGCGTTTCAGAAAGGCGAGGCATAGAGGAGAAACAATAATGTACAGTATGTGGAAAATAATGCTTTTTTAACTTTAAACCGCATAAACACATTGCATTACACCAAATACACAAAATAATGTTCTTTTTAGCAACGTCATATGATCCCTTTAAGGTCAAAATGTGTACAAGTTGGCAGGTCTGTATCTAACATCTGCTTTTCGAATAAAAAATAAATAAATCTCGAAACCAGGTAACCGTAAGCTTGGCTAATAGAATAAGTACTTGATTTTAAGTGTTTTACGTAAGGTCATGTTTGAGGAAAACTTTTTTCTTCACATTGTCAAATTCCAAATATACTGCCAATTATAGAATGACCCATATACTTTTATAATTCTACTGTACAGTCAATAGTCTCATGTATTGTCTGTGGTTATATGTTTGTTTTCTAACACCAGTCAGGAGCAGTGCTCTTAATTTCATTGTGTGCAGAAAAATACAATGACAATAAAGGCTTTCAATTCAATTAAATTAAATTAAATTAAATGTCTTTATTGAGAAATTTAAAACAGAAAGCCCCAAAAGCAAATATTTTCCTAATGCAAATACAATTATAGCAGATAATAAAAGTTGTTGATAAAATATAAAAAGTAAAGATAATGTATTGATAAAAAGTTAACATTTAATCAATATCTACTCAAAGCAAAAGTGATCAATAATTACAGAAAATAAAAGTGAAAACTAATGAGATGGATCTCTCTTTTCTACTGACAAGAAGGGATGGGTATCATTAAGGTTTTAACGGTATTACTATTCTCACGATACTGCTCATAAGTCTGGGATTCTTTTTTTTTCTACAGAAAATCTGAAATGTAAAAATCTATAGCAAAGACTCAGCATGTTTGAACAAAAATGACATAAACCTGTAGTTTATTACTGTTATATTTAATAACAGTAATAAACTACAGGTTTATGCAATTTTAAGAACTAATGCATGGATCCAATATACCAACACATCAGATTGCTTTACCTCAAACATATTGTCTTTATAATCCTTGGAAGCCAAACTCAAAATTGAAAATTCAATTAGATTAATAATAGCACAGAAGTGCAAGAATAATGAAAATGATTGGCAAGATACAATGATCTTGATAATGTTTATGTAGCAATAATAAGTACTAAGAGTATTTTCTTAATTTCTCCAGTACCGAAAGTAGAACCGATAATGTCAGAGCTTATGAATACTACAGTCTTTCATAATTTAGCTCCAGAGCTTGTTTAATACCGGTTTCAGGTGCCATCCCCTACTTACAAGAGAAGCACAGAAGAATCAAGTTACAAATCTACATGACAGTATGTCCTGCCTTTGTGTTTCCTAAATACATGTGTAAGAATAACAATTTGTTTTAAGAACAACAAAGAACAACATTTTAATTAAATCTTGGTGTCTCTTAAAAGTGTTAGTCTCTTCTTCAGCTTCCTGAACAAGAACGGTTTCTAAAAACTTCTACTTACCTTCTTGAAAGAGTAAGCAAACTACAAGTGATACATATGCATTATAAGACAATTGAACATAATATGAAACTCATAAGCACGCACAATGATATCATTTATATCATGAAGCAAAATAATATACAAGAATAAAACATTCTGAAATTGTTCTTTGGGGAGGAACTCCATCTTTGAGTTGATCTGAATCTCACAGTTGAATCTGCTGGTTTTGAAGATGAAGATGAACTTTATTCACTGTGAAAACTTTAGATAATGTTTCTTTGTAATGTCACTTGTAATGACTGGTTAGAACAGATTTATCCAGATGATATTTTATTGCTTGATGCGTTATTGTGTTGCATTTGTTAAGGACACAGCATCAGATCTGAAAGTGCTGGATCTGAAGATGAGCTACTTACTGTGAATGTTTCTTGTATGACTGTGTAGAGAAGATGATTGATTGAAACACTTCCCACATGCAGTGCAGTGATACGGTTTCTCTCCAGTGTGGATCCTCTCGTGTGTTTTTAGATGTCCTGAATGATTGAATCTCTTGTCACAGTGTGAACACTTGTACGGTTTCTCTCCAGTGTGAATCCTCTCGTGTGTTTTCATATTTGTTGAATGACTGAATCTCTTGTCACAGTGTGAACACTTATAAGGTTTCTCTCCAGTGTGAATCCTCTCGTGCAGTTTTAAATGTTTAGCTGTAGTAAAAGTATTTTCACACTCAAAGCACATGTACTCTCTCACACCAGTATGTATTTTCTGATGCTCCTTCAAAATTTGTAAACGTGAAAAACTCTTTCCACACAAATTACATGAATGTGGTTTCTCCTTTGTATGAACTCCCAGGTGTTTCTTCAGGACTGAAGCCCACAAAAATGTTTTGTCACATTGATCACATGCGTATAGTTTATCTCTCGTGTGAATGTTCACGTGTTCCTTAAGGTTTGATGAGTGAGTAAAGCTCTTTCCACAATGATCACAAGTGAAAGGTTTCTCTCCAGCATGAACTCTCATATGTGTCGTAAGGTATTCTTTTAGTGCAAAACTCTTACCGCACTGATCACATGTGTACGGTTTCTCTCCAGTGTGGATCCTCTCATGTGTTTTCAGATTTCCTAACTGAATGAATCTCTTGTCACAGTGTGAACACTTGTAAGGTTTCTCTCCAGTGTGAATCCTCTGGTGCTGTTTTAAACACTTTGCTGTAGTAAAAGTCTTTTCACACTCAAAGCACATGTACTCTCTCACACCAGTATGTATTTTCTGATGTTTTTTTAAATATTGTAGACATGAAAATCTTTTTCCACACAAATAACATGAATGTGGTTTCTCCTTTGTATGAACTCTCAGGTGTTTCTTCAGGTCTGAAGCCCTTAAAAATGTTTTCCCGCACTGATCACATGCGTATAGTTTATCTCTCGTGTGGATGTTCATGTGTATCTTATGGGTTGCTAATTGTGCAAAACGTTTCCCACACTGATCCCAAGTGAACGGTTTCTCTCCAGTATGAACTCTCATGTGAACATCAAGGTTTTTTGTTTGTTTGTGAAAAACTTTCTGCACTGAGTGCAGGTTAAAGATTTCTTGGCTCTTCTTTTCTTTAAATCTTTTTGTTTGGTTTGAGAGCGACTCAAAGGTTTTTCTTCGGGTTTGACAATATTTTTCTCCTCAACTTCATCTAGTTCTTCATTCTCCTTGTTTTCTTATCAGTAAATCATAAAAAACAGAGAAATGTGAAAAGACATAAAAGTGAATCCTTATATAACAGCGAAAGTAGACAATTGCTATTGTGCTATTGACAATTGTAAAATGTTGATGATTTTGATGCATTTTTATAAGTTATACGTCCTTGAAACTTTCCATGAATGACATACATTGATCTTGAAATTATTATTTTTAAAATAGTATAGGCACAAATCCCATGTTTCTATAGGGAGAACTATTAAATATATTTGATCAGCTACACAGTTATCTAACATAAACTTTTGAACAAAATGTACCCAAGTTCACACAACCCAAATTCCGGAAATGTTGGGACGTTTTTTAAATTTGAATAAAATGAAAACTAAAACACTTTAAAATCACATGAGCCAATATTTTATTCACAATAGAACAGAGTAAGTAATATTTATTTCTATAGTACCTTTGAAGAACAAGCGTCACAAAGTGCTTTACAACAGAAATATAAAATGAAGAATAAAAAAAAAATTTTCCACCGAGTCCACAGATCTCAGTTCCAAAGGAACAGCATTCCACAACTTGGGAGCAACTACTTCAAAGGCACAGAATCCTCTTTTTTTTTTTTTTTTTTTTTTTTTTTTTTTTTTTTTTTTTTTTTTTTTTTTTTTTTTTTTTTTTTTTTTTTTTTTTTTTTTTTTTTTTTTAAAAAGGTGGACATTTTTAATTTTGTCATGTCTATTTTTATTCTTAATTTTATATTTCTATTGTAAAGCACTTTGTGACACTTGTTCTTGAGATCTGTTTGATGACTTGGTTAAAAGCTTAGCAGCAGCATTTTGAACCACTTGTAAACGTTTGAGGGATGAATTACTAAGACGAGTAAAAAGAGAGTTGCAATAATGAAGGCGGGAGGAAATAAATGCATGTATAATCATTTCCATCTCCGCTGTGGACACAACTGGCCTCAATTTTGCAATGTTTCTCAACTGATAAAAGCAGTTACAAACCAAATAAATTCACATGTTGATCAAGACTGAAGGCTTGTCCCATTTGAACACCTAAATTAAGTGAAGTGAAGTGACATGTGGCCAAGTATGGTTACCCATACTCGGAATTAGTGCTCTGCATTTAACCCATCCTAAGTGCACACACACACCGTGAACACACACCCGGAGCAGTGGGCAGCCATTTATGCTGCGGCGCCCGGGGAGCAGGTGGGGGTTCGGTGCCTTGCTCAAGGGCACCTCAGTCGTGGTATTGAAGGAGGGAGAGAGCGTTACGAGTCCAACTCTCTAACCATTAGGCCACGACTTCCCCTGAATTAAAAATTACAAAGGGTAGATTTAACAGAATGTGATAAAGAACCAAGACTTCCATTACTTTTGGGAGAACACCTACATGAGCTGAGATAAGTACTTCGGTTTTTTTCAGGATTTAACGAAGTAATTATTTGCCATCCAGACTTTAATAGAGTTTATACAACTTAAAAGAGTAGACAATTTTGTAATTTCATGAGACGCAAAAGAAATATATAGTTGAATGTCATCTGCGTAGCAATGATAGCGAAATGCCTTCAAAATTACTTATCAGTTTCCCCAGCAAATATAAAGCAAAAGCAATGGGGCCAAAACAGATCCCTGGGGAACACCACAGGACACAGATGCTGTTGTTGAGGTATAATTTTGAACTCTTACTGAGAAAGACCTGTCTGACAAGTATGATGAAAACCAACTCAAGGCTGTTCCAGAGATACCAACCTCCTGTCCAAGCCTCTCAATTAATATACAGTCATCAACTGTATCAAAAGCAGCAGTGAGATCCAATAAAACTAGTACAGAGCATTCCCCTGCATCACCTTGCATAAACAAATCCTTTAAAACTCTAAGAAGAGCAGTTTCAGTTGAGTGCATATGACGAAAGAAAGATTGGAATTTATTAAGCACATTATAACCATCTAAAACAGCTGAGAGCTGATCTACAACAACTTTTTTCAGGACCTTAGCCATAAAAGGTAACTTAGAAATAGGTCTATAATTTTGGGGTAAGGATGAATCAAGATTTGTTTTCTTTAGAATAGGTTGAACCACAGCTTGTTTAAAATAACCTGGAACTTGACAAGCTGTTCATGAATTATTCATTACAGATAACACACAGGGACCAATCATGTCAATAACATTTTTAAACAAGGCAGTGAGTACCACATCCAGAAGACTAGAAGAACTTTTCATAGACCTAAATAAACTTAGTGAGATCATCAATTGTTATTGGGGAAAAATTATCCAGGGTTACTGGCCTGGAGACACAAAAGGTATTTGAAGTGAGGGAGAGAGAGAGAGAGATATTATTTTGTATATTGTTTATCTTATCCACAAAAAAAAAAATGGAGTAAACTGTTGCACTCATCAGCTGAAGAGATTTGAACCGCAGGTGATGGAGGAGAGACAATTTTATGTATGGTGTCAAACAAAATTTTGGGATTATGTCTGCTGCTAGATATTAAATTAGAGAAATACTTAATTCTGGCATCCTTTACCTTGTTAAAATCCATTAAAAGTTATTTTAAATACTGATAGTGAAGTAGTAGTAGTAGTCGAGTAGATTTCCACAGACGCTCGGTGTAACAAAGTCAATGATCGAGAAGGAAGAGGACGGGGTCGGCTTGACTGCTGCTGGTGATTTTATTCAGGTCTCGGTAAATAAACAGAACGTTGCGCTACCAGCGCTCAATATAACACAGTTGCATAAGCAATATACATGGGCTCTCCAGAGCAGACAGTTTCCACACACGCACACCAGTCAGCAGTCTGTCCCCCTCTGCCTGCCTTCTCACTCCCGGGCCTCTTTATGCGGTCTCTCCACGCCAATTACTAGTGGTTAAACGGATCGTAGGTGATCCGTGATCTGTACGGACCAAGCCCCACGGTTCGGCATGCATGTGATCCGCGGATTAATTGCAAAATTTAACCATAATAGAGTATACGTTTATCATTTGTTCGTATTTACACAAGCAAGCGAATTTTAAACAATTCCAGAGAGAAAAGGCAAAAGGGAACTCGATTCGTTACTTGCACGCTGTTCTCTACGTGCACAGCCGCACACACATGAATCGCGCACAGATGGCACGCGAACACCGAACTGAATCCTCTTCTGAATCCTCTAAACGGACACATACACATAAAATTATGACAAAATACCCATCTCGACAATCATTCAGGTAAACGCAGTCAGTTATGTCTGAAGTGAATGAAAACAGCTGAGAAAGAAATCGGATGTGATGTGTATCATTATATCGCAGGGTGGCAAACGTCGGTCCTGGAGAGCTGCAGCCCTGCAGAGTTTTGCTTCAACCCTAATCAAACACACCTGAACAAGCTAATCAAGGCCTGAAGGGTTACTAGGAAGCTACAGGCAGGTGAGTTTTATTAGGGTTGGGGCTGAACTCTGCAGGACTGCGGCTCTCCAGGACCGGAGTTCGCCTCCCCTGTTATATCGGATTCGTGCATCAGGTCTTTAAGGGACAGCGGCCTATAAATACTGCTGCTGTCATTAATGATCATCAAACAACAAAACAGCTGTGATAAAAATATATATTTAAGTTATACCCGATCCGGGGGTCAAAAACCGTAATGTGATCCGAACCGTGAGATTTGCGACCCGTTGAACCACTACCAATTACTGGAACAAGACACAGGTGTGTAATTTGCATTTGACCCACTTACTCCCCTCTGGTCTCCCAACTCTCTCTCCCGCTGCAAACCTCGCTAAACCACGCCCACCTCGCCACACTCAGTTTTATGGCAAATACGCTTAAAAGAGCGGATACTGTCATTGATCCAAGGGGTGGAATTTATCAGACGAGCTGCTTTGGACTTCACAGGAGCAACTTCATTCAAGACTGTAAGGCAATGCTCATTAAAAGATTGTACTTGAACGAACACAACCATTTGACATATTAATGGATGACTGATCAAAAACAGCAGATAATTTTTCTGCAGAAAGGTTATTCAGGATGCGAGAATTAATTACTCCACTACAAGATGGCGTATCTCAATTACAAAGTAAGTCGAATTAAATGTAATTATGATCTGAAATAAAAATATATTCAGACAAAACAGAACCAATATTTAAACCACAACTGAAAACAAGATCTAAAGTATGCCCTCTTTTGTGCCATCCTGAATGGCACACACACACCTGGACAGAGTATGAGTGACCACGGGACTTCATATCAGCTTCCGAGTCATCATGTGGTTGAAGAATCCCACAAGGACACTGATAACGCCACACAGCCACAACAAGCACTGCTCGTGGACATCCCGGCTGAACCCTGCCCACAGAGCTCATCACAGATAGACTGTGACGTACTACAACAGCTCCAAGACTCAGCACCCAAGGACGACTTTATGGAAAACATCCAGGGAAGCCAGGGAAACATATCACAGCCACCAGAAACACCAGAGACACAGCCCCGCTCACCAGACACACTATCCCTCTCTCCAGCATCTCCACTTCTAAGCTTCTCACAGAAAATGGAGGAACTGGTGTATGCCCCCAGATATCAATTAAAAAACGGCAGGCCCCACAACCACCAAAGCCTGTGGGCCCAGCTCCTGTGAGAGCTCTCTGGCCGCTGCCACAATGCCAGGGCCCAAATCCTCCTCCATCTGCTATAGGTGAACCAATAACAATTGATAACAGCTCTCAGTGATATGTGTCGGGTCCCCGCTATGATAGCAGCAACATTCACAAATGTTTACAGAACAAGCGGGAACTCAGTGTGCCTGTAGTTTTCTATATTTCTGTTTTATCAAGTGATAGAAAGTCTAAGGCCTTCTCAAGCCGTACGGCTGACTCATCTAATCTGCGGCCTGTTATGCATCAAACTAAGATTGCTGTTGAGACAAAAACCAATGCCATGAAGTTAGCATTTTTAAACATTCCCTCACTAAAAAATAAACCATTTCTAATCAATGATTTAATAACCACAAAACAACCTGGATTTTATGTTTCTAAATGAAACATGGCTAGAAGACAGCTGCAGTGCAAGGTTCACAGAACTGTTATCAATGAGTTCCTCAGAGTTTGACTGTTTTGCTATTGCAGGGGCTTTTAATATTCACATTGATAATGCAGAAATCAAAACTACCAAATAAATTATAACTATTTTAAACTTTGACCTGATTCAACATGTGCATGAACCCACACACAATCGTGGACATACTCTAGATTTAATCATCAGTAGAGGTCTAAACATTTCATCCATTGTTATTAAGGATGTAGCACTATCTGATCACTTCTGTATTTTCTTTGATATATTGATCTCTGCTAGCACTGAATCTAGATCTGTCTCTGTCAGAAAGAGATGCATTAACGAGAACACTAGTGTGCTATTTATGGAG
Organism: Sinocyclocheilus anshuiensis; assembly: GCF_001515605.1. Classification (NCBI taxonomy): domain Eukaryota; kingdom Metazoa; phylum Chordata; class Actinopteri; order Cypriniformes; family Cyprinidae; genus Sinocyclocheilus; species Sinocyclocheilus anshuiensis. The sequence goes on from NW_015557080.1 coordinate 25,072, forward strand.
GCTATATCTTTAACACCAAGCATTTCTGCAGACTCTGTTGATCGTCTCCTTGATTCCTTGAACTCAAAAGTTAAGAATGTTATTGATGACATTGCTCCTGTGAAAGTCAGTAAGAAGACTGGCAGACTAGGCCCGGTAACATATTGGATGAGATTAAAAGACTCAGTAATACTTATAAAATCAGCTGCACAGTGCACATTTATCAGATACATCATCAATATGAATATTGAAGTCACCAACAATCACAATTTTAGTGATCTTAAGAATAGATGATAAAAAATAAATAAAAAAATCACTAAAATCATCTAAGAAGGAGCTGTTTGAGCCAGGAGGATGATAAATTAAAATACAATAAAATGGATCTGTACAACCAACTTGAATCACTTGCAGTTCAAAAGTTTCTGAACACAGCAGCAAGTCCTCCACCACGGCCTGAAAGTCTAGGCAGACTAATAAATGTATAATCCTTAGGACAAATTTCCGCAAAGGGAGCATTTTCCAGATTTCTCTGCCAGGTTTCAGTCAAACAAAAATCCAGCTCCTTGGTTTTAACGATATCATTCAGAACAAAAGTTTTATTAGTTATTGAACGAGCATTTACCAGTGCCATCCTGAGAGGTAGAGCGAAAGCTTCGCTGGATAGTTTGCGGGAAAGTGTTCGGAGTTGACAGGGACGAGATTCGCCGCACGTGAGAAATCCGTTCACCGGCGGGAAAACGTTCTCCACAAACGTATTCCGGAAGATGGGATGGAGATAGGAGAATCTGACATTGTCCGCCGTAGACAAGGGAAACTCATTCCACAGATAGGCCGAATATACCGAGGCTGAGCTCATCTGAAGCGATCGACGCCGCTTTCCGACGACGACTCGCTTCCAGGTAGGGCTGGGCGATTTTGCAAAAAATTAAAGGGGTCATATGATGTTGCTAAAAATAACATATTTTGTGTATTTGGTTTAATGAAATGTGTTTATGCGGTTTAAGGTTCAAAAAACACATTTTCCACATAATGTACATTATTGTATGCCTTTCTGAAACGCGTCGATTTTTACAAAGCTCATCAGTCTGAAAAGCGAGGTGTGCTCTGATTGGCCAGCTATCCAGTGCGTTGTGATTGGCCGAATACCTCAAGCGTGTGACGGAAATGTTACGTCCCTCACCATACTGTGATGCCCTGTCCGGCCGGAGCGACGAGACACTACAACATGATTCAACTTACTTTTTATTTATTAACCCTCTAGTTAAAGAAAATTATATTCCCAGTGCTGCACACATGAAGTTGTCAACATGATGTAAATGTTACAAATGTTGTAAATATCTTTGCAGAAAAGATGCAAAAACTACAACTACATATTGTACAAACTTGTCTTATACATATTATGTGTTCAGAAATAATACGAGGAAAATTATTTGAGAAAATCTCAAAAGTCAAGGAGCTGCTGAAGCAGTTCTACTCAGCCATCATTGAGTCTTGTCCTGTGCACTTCAATAACTGTCTGGTTTGGTGCAGCTACAAAATCAGACATCAGAAGGCTAGAGAACGGTTCGGACTGCTGAAAGGATTATTGGTGCTCCCCTGCCCACCCTTCAAGAACTGTATACATCCAGAGTGAGGAAAAGGGCTCAGAAAATCACTCTGGATCCCTCACATCCAAGTTATCCCCTTTTTGAACTTTTGCCATCTGGCCGGCGCTTCAGAGCCGCAAATACCAGGACAGCCAGGCACAAGAACAGTTTCTTCCCCCAGGCAATCTACCTCATGAACAGTTAAATGTTCCCAACATTATACAATAAAAATGTGCAATAACCTTATATTTATTTGTTACCACCTCGTACATCCCTGCATCTCATTCTATTCTATTCCATTCTATCATCTATAGCACAACTATACATACAATTTATTTATTTTTCAATTTATTTTCCAGTTATTTTTTATTGTCTGTGTGTTGTTGTTGTCTTTGTGTACTGGAAGCTTGTCACTAAAACAAATTCCTTGCATGTAAATTCCTTGCAATAAAGCTCTTTCTGATACTGAAAATGACAACAGTAGACTTTTATTAACTATAAATGTTCTTTAAAAACAACAGCAGCTTTCAGCCTGTCACCATGATGCAAACATGAAATATCAGACATACAGTAGTAGTTCTTTACAGGTTTTTTTTATTAGATTGTGCTGCTTTTCCATTGTTTTTTTCTGTGCAAGCATGGATGTGTTTGACTGTTGCGCTCGCGTCTCTTGCAGCGTCTCATGTATGAAACGGCTTTCTTGCATGTTCTACCTATTCCACTGCCCGCGTCGCATCTTTGTTAACACAAAGGCGCATTCTGTGTGAATGGCACTTAGCCTATATTTATGGTCAAAAAAGTTGGAACGGGGGCAACAAAGGGCTAAAATAAGCAAGACATTTTGAAAGAGATTCAGCTGGGAGAAAATCTAGTAACTAATTAAGTTAATTTAAATCAAGTCTGTAACATGATTAGCTATAAAAGAGATGTCTTAGAGAGGCAGAGTCTCTCAGAAGTAAAGATGGGCAGAGGCTCTCCAATCTGTGAAAGAGTGCATAAAAAGATTGTGGAATACTTTAAAAACAACGTTCCTCAACGTCAAATTGCAAAGGCTTTGCAAATCTCATCATCTACAGTGCATAACATCGTCAAAAGATTCAGAGAAACTGGAGAAATCTCTGTGCGTAAGGGACAAGGCCGAAGACCTTTGCTGGATGGCCGTGGTCTTCGGGCCCTCAGACGACACTGCATCACTCATCGGCATGATTCCGTCATTGACATTTCTAAATGGGCCCAGGAATACTTCCAGAAACCACTGTCAGTAAACACAATCCGCCGTGCCATCTGAAGATACCAACTAAAACTCTATCATGCAAAAAGGAAGCCATATATGAACATGGTTCAGAAGCGCCGTCGTGTCCTATGGGCCAAGGCTCATTTAAAATGGAAAAGTGCTCTATGGTCAGCGAGTCCAAATTTGACATTCTTGTTGGAAATCACGGACATCGTGTCCTCCGGGCTAAAGAGGAGGGAGACCTTCCAGCGTGTTATCAGCGTTCAGTTCAAAAGCCAACATCAAAAACAACATACTGCAGCTATTACAACAGCATGGCTTCATAGTAGAAGAGTCCGGGTGCTGAACTGGCCTGCCTGCAGTCCAGATCTTTCACCTATAGATAGGGCTGGGCGATAATTCGATAATGATAATTATCGCGATATAATTTTCCCTAATAAAACTATATAAAGAGTTCTATAAATGTTCACTATAATGTTTATGCGCCAAAAGCGGAATGAAAGAGCGCTGCCAAAAGCGGAATGAAACAGCGCGACTCATTTGAATCGCGCCACAAGGGCCTTTTATCCGCGTGGATCAAAGTTCAAACTGCCGCGCGGCGTGAGCTCACTAGAGCAGATGCATTTACTCGGTCATGTGAGCATTAAGCAGCGCTGTGAGATCCAGTGTGAAGCGTTTGAATTCAGCGATGAACACAAATGACTCTGTGAGTTAAACTAGTTTAAAGCCAAACAGGAGAAACACTGTGTGCAACGAGACAGTCAGAAGGCTTTTCAATCTACACATCGCCATCATTTACCATGGATTTACTGTAGTAACACTCACTGCACCATGGTATTGTGGCAGAAATTTGGGATATTCACACTGAATTTTATTAAAGGAGTAATGGTATATAATTGTAGTATGTATTTGTGATTAAGCTATAGCATGTGTGCATTTATACTGAATGTTTTTAGACTACAGTTTTTCATACAAATAGGCTACAAAACATATAGTTATATTTTTACCATGGTATTGAGGTGCTATATGTGTGGTTTTAACTGTGTTTATCATGATTTAAATGTATGCTACCATGGGAGACCAACGCTTAATAAAATAAATAAATAAATAAAATAAAAACTTTCTTCAGAATAAATTTAACCATATAAAACTGAGGTTGCAACAATTTTTACAGATGTTACTGATTTTGATAATGAACAAAAATTTACCTCTGCATCCTAACTCAAGCTACTATCAAATGTGCATTTCTAAGAGACAAAAAGTGATAATATTATTATTAATATTATCAGGCAACCCAAACCTGTTTCTTGATTTGAAACAACATCACTCATTAGAACATGCAGAAACTAAGAAATTAATTTCTCTATTTAGATATTTATTTTGTTAAGGAAAATTAATTGCTCCAAACTTTCACTTTGGAGAAAAAATCTGGCTTTAAACTTGAAAGAAATAAAAATTTGACATTTATTGTGATAATTATCGATATCGACTGATATTTAAAAAATTATTGTGATAATTTTTTTGGCCATATCGCCCAGCCCTACCTATAGAGAACATTTCATGCATCATTAAACGAAAAATACGTCAAAGACGACCACAAACTCTTCAGCAGCTGAAAACCTATATCAGGCAAGAATGGGACCAAATTCCAACTCCAAAACTCCAGAAACTCATAACCTCGATGTCCAGACGTCTTCAAACTGTTTTGAAAAGAAGAGGAGATGCTACACCATGGTAAACATGCCCCCGTCCCAACTATTTTGAGACCTGTAGCAGGCATCAAATTTGAAATTAGCTCATTTTGTGCATAAAATTGTAAAATTTCTCATTTTAAACATTTGTTATGTTGTCTATGTTATATTGTGAATAAAATATTGGCTCATGTGATTTGAAATTCTTTTAGTTTTCATTTTATTCAAAAAAAAAAACAAAAAAAAAACGTCCGAACATTTCCACAATTCGGGTTGTAGAAAGTGTCCCTTATTGATGCTTTAGCCGTATTATTGCAGAGATCTAAATATTTTTTCCTATTACAACAAACAAAATCCAAAACTGCTTAAAACTTTACCATCAACCTCATTAATGAAGAATGAAGAATTAACACCAACCTGTTTGTTCTTCAGTATCTTCAGTGTGTCTCTTTAATAAACTCAGTCTTTGCAGATTACAGCTCTTCCTGATGATTTGATGCTCGTCTTCACTTTTAAACTGATGGGAATATTCCAGCTTAATTTCTGTGTGGAAGAAGACTTGCCAAAATCAACAATAAATCAGTTTACTTAGTTATTTTTTTAAGAAATTCACACATTTAAGCATTTATGTAATTGAAGCAGAAAAGACCAGGGGTCTCATTTATAAACGTTGCGTACACTCAAAATGGGCGTAGAAATTGCGTACGCAATTTTCCACGCACATATCGGGATTTATAAAAAATAAACTTAAATAATGTAAGCACCACCGTACGGACATTCTAGACCAGTGTTTCTCAACCCTGGTCCTGAGCGCCCCCCCAACACTGCACATTTTGTATGTCTCCCTTATCTGACATCCATTTCAGGTCCTGGAGTTTCTTTTAATGAGATAATGAGTTGAATCAGGTGTGTTTGATTAAGGAGACACACAAAATGTGCAGTGCTGGGGGGCGCCCAGGACCAGGGTTGAGAAACACTGTTCTAGACCATGCTTACGCACTCTTTTTTCCTGGAGTGAGAAAAGTAATGAAGTAAACAATGATTTTAAACTCGGTTTTCATTTCGATATACACATTTACATTATGTAATTTCAGTGCTTATCTCCATTAATGAGAGTGAAATATTTAAAGTCATTATGCAGAAGTTAAGCAAAAATTATATGAATTTAGACTTCTTTAGTGGATGCACTTGATCACTTTTCCTGTGGCATGCTGTTTTAATGAAAGCGAATAATTCATCTTTAAAGGGGTCATCGGATGCCCATTTTCCACAAGTTGATATGACTCTTTAGGGCAGGGGTGTCCAAACTCGGTCCTGGAGGGCCGGTGTCCTGCAGAGTTTAGCTCCAACTTGCCTCAACACACCTGAATGGAAGTTTCTAATATGCCTATAAGAGCTTGATTAGCTGGTTCAGGTGTGTTTAATTAGGGTTGGAGCTAACCTCTGCAGGACACTGGCCCTCCAGGACCGAGTTTGGACACCCCTGCTTTAGGGTCTTAAAGAAAAGTCTATAACATACTTTGGTTACAATTTCTCAATGGTAGTGTAAAAAGCACCTTTTTTACCCTGTCAAAATCAGCTGTTTTCAGCACGCTGTTCTAGTTCATGTTGCTTTAAATACTAGTGAGCTCTGCTGACTCCGCCCCTCTCTTCCGTGGAGTGACGGCAGACCATAGATATGTGTAGATTCCCTATTCGACCTCTCCAGATACGTTGACGCATCAGCCATCTCGCATTCACCATAATAATCAATTAATATTCAAAGATATACAAGCGTATAACTTGCTGTTGTAGACGCACACAGTCAATGCACTCAAAGATTCGCAGACGGTTCCAAAAATGGCGGATGGCTTACGTATCGCGGCCCATAGAAACAGTCGATAATGAGGCATCTAGATATATACGTCTATGGAGCATACTAAACGTCAGCCGCGAAACTGGCCAACTAGCACATTATTAGGAAAGGCGATTTGCAAAGATTCATAAAAACCCTTATACTCACTTCTTCTGTAGATGAAGCTGGATCACGAATGATTCGGGCGAACATAGACGCATTTAGGCAGATCGGAGATCAGCACATTCACTTCAAAACGAAAGTACCGTTAATCCTCTGCGTCTTCAGCGGCGCAGATGTCCGGAGTAAATGACGACTGCTATATTCATTACTACATCCAACAACTAAACACCTCAATCGCTTAATCTGAGACATTCGTCTTCCCCTGCACCGGAGTCGACACAATGGCGGACTGACAGCTCACTCAGGGCGGAGCTAAGGTAAGAGACTGTATAGAAACATGGACGTAGTGTCCGTGACGTAACCCGTAGACTTCCGACGAGCGTTTTGAAGCCTAAAGTGGGCGGAGCCAGCCGTCGCCATCTTTGCACACGTCACCGCGCGTCACTCACGGATAATCGAAAATGGGCAAAGAGGCGGGAGCTGGCTGCTGAAACCACGCCCACCTAGCTCGACGGCAGTGTCAGCAGCGGCTATCCACCTGTCACTCAAGTGGCCACGCCCTTAATTATGCAGAACTTTAAGGCTTAATATAATTTAAACGGATGAGTTATAAAAAAATTCACCCCATATGAGGTTTGCACAGATAGAAAAGTTAAATTTTCAGTCAGGGGGCATGCATGAGAAATAAATACACTCACTTTGTTATGACAGCACTGCCTTGTAAATTTATAAGCGATATATTTAGGAAGTCATGACGCTTAAGTGCTGTCACGTCCGTAACGATTTAAATATAAAGTTTATACTGTATAATAAATATTAATAGAAATAATGTCAAACTTCATATACAAAGCCAAAATATGTCCGTGCTAATTATGATGGACAATTCATCTCACTTACTTGCTCTAAACAACCTTAATTATGCGTTACGGACGTGACCGTTACGGACGCTTCATATTAAATCATGCAAGTGACCAGCTCATATTTGTTCACCGTGCTGTTGCTATTAAAATCACTGGCTCACATTAAAATTACCTCTGCTACTGTAGGCTATATCAGAACATTTCAGTAACCAATTCATTCTAGTAACATAAAAAAAAACATTACAAATATTAAAAAAAAAACATTAAAAATACATTTTTAATAAAGAGAACATCATTACATTTTTAATAAAGACAACATAATTAAGATTTACATATCGCCATAATTAATTTAATTATTATAAATATTATAATTATTATTACAGTATTCAATAGAGAGAGACGAATAGACGTGCGCAATGTTTACTCAGCTGATCGCCTACGTCCTACTGTACCTTAAAGGACACGCCTCTCGTGATGACGCGTTTTCCCTTTTCCCTCGTTTTCTTTCCCGCGCGCGCCCTCTGTTGACCAAGCGGAGTTATTTCTGAGGTGACTGCAGATCTTCTATTTCTGGATAAATATCTACTTTATTTGAAGTAAATGGTAAGTAATTTGATATTTACATGTATGTACATTTTAGTTTTGAGAAAAGTGTATAAATTACAATAATAAATTAAATATCTTGAACACACTGTGGCCACGGTGGCCTGTGTACAATGAAAGAATCAGTTCTGTTTTAACAATTTTTTTATTACACAATATCAATGCTAATAAAAGTAATTAATATAATACAACAACCAATAAAACGATATACAATAACCAACAAGGAAACAACAACAAAATGTATTTATACTATACAACTCTCATCCTATAGCGCAATGGCAAAAACTAATGCTGAACGACAAAGGGAATTCAGAGAGGAAGAGGAATAATGAAAATTTCAAGGAAAAGGAGAAGAAAAGAAAAACAGCAGAAAGACGAAGAAAGAAAGAAACACAATCAAATCAAGAGGCAGAGAGAGTCAGGGAGCTTGCTAGAGAAAGCCAGAGGAAAAGGCGTTTGCTGAAGAGGTCACAGGTTCCTGCTTTACTCCAGGAGTCACCACATAATTCACCATTTAAAACAAGACAGTCTCTAGGCAAGGCACTAAAATGAGCACTCCGAGCTTTACCTAGCAGCCCTCGAAAAAAATGTAGTTATAAAAAAGATTGCAACATCACTGTGCCTTCTTCCAGAGAAAAACAAAATGAATCATGTGACCGCCACCACTACTACATATGATCATGTCAGGGAACTCTATGGGAGAGATGACATCTCTAGGCAAGCACCAGGAATGAGGGATGTGGTCACAGTCAGAGAGGGAGGAGTGAAAAAGAAAATCCAGAAACGGCATTTAACAATGTCTATTCTAGAGGCCTACCGCTACTTCAAAAATGAACATCCAGAGTCTATAATTGGAAAATCAAAATTTGCTGAGCTTCGACCATCTCATGTGCTCCGGTCTTCAGACACTCCAAGAAATGTGTCTTTGTCGATATCACGAAAATATTAAGTTAGCCCTGGACTGTCTGCAACATGTCATCCCAAGGCGGGCATTCCAGAGCACACAGGATTTTGTTGAAGCTGTGGACTGCAATCCAGATAGTCTCCTCTGCATGTTAGGACAGTGTGCTGAATGCAGGAATGGCAAGCTCTTGGAAATGCGTACCCTCTGTAACATCCCAGAAGAAGATAACCAAATTAAGGTGACCTGGTACGCATGGGAAACAACAGAAGGGCTGCCAAATAAGGTCCAAAAGAGTGGCACACTAGGTGATGTGCTTAATTTTCTCAAGATAGTGGCTACAAAATTTGTGCATCACTGTTTTGTTAAAAAACAGCAAAGTGGATTTTTCCAGGCCAAAAAACTGCAGGCAAAAACAGACCAGGAAACTGTGGTGCTGCAGGTAGATTTTGCCGAAAATTACACCGCTGCCTACCAAGACCAGATCCAGTCAGCACACTGGCATCAGAGGCAGGTCAGTGTTTTCCTCAGTCCTGTGGTCTGATGGAGATCCTGAGTCATATGCCATAGTGAGTGACAGCCTGGAACACGACAAGAGGTCTGTGGCAACCTTCCTTTGTGTGTTTGATAGTTGTGTAAATATGAGAAATACCGTGAGCTGCTCGCCTCTCCTCAGAAGACTCTGCTCAGCGGAGAAGGGTCTGTCTGCGGACTGCAAGAGAGGGGCGTAACTAGAAGGGGGCGTAACTTGAAGTTGTCCAACTCACACAGAACCACGCGAGATGTCAAAACGAGATGTTGTCAGGCTGCGTTCGAAACCGCATCTAAGTTATAAGCACTTAATTTCTTTAAGTAGCCTACTTATTGAGAGTGTACAGCCTGAAGTACAGCCTGAATGCGTTAAGTATGAATGCGATTCGGATATCATCCGCTATGTTGACGTTATCATGTGACCTACGACGTTATAACAAGCGCAACAACTTAAAAGATATGAGTGACAGGTTTAATTCATCTATCTGTAAGTATATCCCTCAGGCTTCTAAAAAAAATTGCATCATGATGAATTATTCAAAGATATTTAACCTTGTCATGTGCTTTTTTTTTCTGTGAATATTATCTCATACTACGATGAACACCTGATTTTTTGTTTTATCAGAATCAGAAGATCTTTATTACCAAGTATGTTTACACACACAAGGAATTTGACGTGACGACAGGAGCTTC
>NW_015557080.1:35382-36966 GCF_001515605.1 Sinocyclocheilus anshuiensis
TTAACATATCCGAATCATGTCCATGATTTTTTTGTGTTCATATTGCTAATGTGACAAAAGTCACCAAGTGTAATCTCATTCCGATGAAGCTAAGATTTTTACAATTTCAAAATATAAATTTATGGCCAGAGGGTTAATAAGCTTTCTCAGCATAACGTTACCTGTCTTTCCTACATCTCTGTCAGCAGCTTCCTTCAGAAATGTAGATGTCTTGGAGCTTCTCTTCTGTTTTAGAAAGGTTACTCCTGAAACCACAGAACAATTTTTTTATCAATAATTGTTTAACTTTGCCATGAAAGATCAAATCACAATTTAACTAGATTCAGTTAATCCACGCTCCTTTAAGTGACGTCACCGATTAACAGTACAGCGCATATTTTTAGGCTAAATAAATTAGCCTAATTCCAATACCTCATTGACGAAACATTTACAAAGCTTTCAAAACCTGCCGTCTACACATAAAGATGTGATTAAAAGTCAAAACTTTCATAAATAAGAGCTCAATATAGAGTCAGCATGCCTCGTCTGAAATCAGTTGAGATGCTAACGGAAACACTAAACCATTTTTATGAAGTAAGTATTCAACAGAAGCGTGTCAATCACAAGTAAGAAAAGTGTCAGGAACAGTTTTATGTAATATCTGTGTGATTTTTGGGACTAAACACCTGAAAACAGTGAAAACGGCGAAAACAGCAGCGAGGGACGTGTTGCAGCTTATCAGCGGGAGTGTAGCGCCCCGTTTCCATGGTAACTCCCTCCGCTGCAGGGTTTGAATCTCAGACTGTATGGTTTGAATGCGACTCAGCGAGCACCCATTAAAACACACCACAGTCACGCAGCATTTACATAAATAAACATATAGAAGTTGAACGTAAACTAAAAAAATATTATTACATTTTGAATTTTAACCCGCACGTGATAGTAGGACAAAGTGGCACTTTTATTTTTATTTTATTTTTGTATATTTTTATTTTTATAAGATTTTGTATTGTTGTTTTTAGGAACATTCAAACAATTTATTTTCATTTAAAAACGTGCTTTTTTATACTAAACTTTTGCTAATAATTATAACTCTCACTTTTATTCAGCGGAGCAGTGGAACTGTAAAACATAAACGTAAAAAATATTTATAAAACAAAGATGCCATAAGAGCTCAGTAGAAACCTTTTTTACAGTCTATGGTAGAAACACAGGACCCTCCGCTTGCCACTGGTGTACCGACGGAGGCCCAGCCGCGGCAAACCGCTGGTGGCGTGCTACCCAAAAACGCCAGCAGACCGACAGCAGTTTTTAGAATGGTCGGCTTGCCGACGGTGGTCCGACCGTGTTAAGCCGCTGAATTTGAGCCGTCCAAAAAACGCTGGCGGACCGCCAGGTCATTGTTTGCTGGGACATTTAGAGCAGGCAGTAAGTAGGTCTATGTGAGGAAAACATACGGAGTTCATTAAGAACTGAGCGATTTTATGTTTTGTTTTGTATGTTCGTGTAGACGATTGTTTCGATGTTTGCAGTGATGATGTGGTTTTTACAGTTAATCCCATGTCCAGCAAATAAATACACACACGGTCGGGACAAGGCATATTA
>NW_015557080.1:37387-37536 GCF_001515605.1 Sinocyclocheilus anshuiensis
TTATCCAAACTTAAATTGTTGTAATTTATGAACACTTTGGAATACAGACATAAGGTTGGTCTCTTTTTAAAGAAGAAAATCAGCAAAATAATGTAATAAAACGGAGTATCAAAAAGTTATAGTAGTTTAAATTTACTGGAAAGAAAATG
>NW_015557081.1:0-1881 GCF_001515605.1 Sinocyclocheilus anshuiensis
TATATATGTGTGTTTAAAACGTTCATAAAACACATTTTTCACGACTTACTTCTGCTGCAGCATTTCGATTTGCATATCCACCTTCACAGTGACCCTGTCTATAGGAGAGGGAAGAGTAAGTATGCTTACCGTCGAGGGAACTCGTGCGTCGTTTGGACACGTCCCCTCTCTGGATAGGATAATATCAGCTTTGCGCAGTGGCAGTATCGTAGCCTATGAGGTTAAACCGAGGCGTGATTATTGCTAATTGAAAACTTTACCCAATACCCCGCCGTGACGACTTGAAATATAGTCGGCACTGGCAATTTTTGACGGTCTTTACGGAGGCTGATTTACTTGGTGAATGTAGAATAGTTTATCATAATAGGAGGATAACGTTATATGTACGAAGTGGAAGGTCATGTATTAGCAAGTTTGAGGAGATTCAAAGAGTTGTAGGTAAATATAAGGGCCTTTCGCACCGCAGGAACCTTTTCATAGTACCAGAACTAATTGTGGAACTATCCATTTTTTGGCAAGACCGGACTGCCTTTTTCGAGAACCAAATTAGCTCCTACTCCGGAGCAGGGTCTAACCAGCACAACTGGAACTAATCGTGACGTAAGTAGACATTCCCTATAACATGACATAATTTTAATTTGTGGTGCTTCTAATTAAATGGTAAAAAGCAGTTGCAAATGTTGTACAAAATAAATATCAACACAACTCATCTTTGCACCAATAAAAGTAAAAACACTGTTTTTCTACCAAATTATTTGTATTATCTAATTATTATATTCATATTTAACTTACATTGGAAAGGTTTCCGTGACCCCTCGCGAGATCTCGGCAAAAAGTCTCACGATTTATTTCCAGAACATGATGCATGATGGGATACACTTAGCCTTGAATACCAAATTGAGCATCCATAAACAACGCAAAACACAGGCATTTTGAGTTTCTGCTAGTAATTCCTATGGAGAGAAAAATCACTTCCTGCCCTCCAGCTGCATTTCGCGCGTCATCAGTGACGTCATGTGCAAACAACCTATTCAGGGAACCAAGGTTACATACCTAACCGAGATGTTTTGCTCTTGCGGAAGTGATTTACCGCGCGCGCCAGCATCAGTGGTGCGCTCGGTTATGAATGGCATAGAATTGCCGCCATAGAAACGTTCATGGATCGAAGAAGGGTGTTTGTTTTTGCTTTGTAATAAGAGTTCGGCACAAACGCGATTCATTCACTTGGTGAGCGTAACCGTTTTTACAGCTCTGTCTAGGGTTGCCAACCGTTCCATATAATAAGGAATCGTCCCGTATTTAAGGCATCAAAGAGAAGCGTTCCGTATGAAAGCTATAAGGAACGCAGTTTGTCCCGTATTTAAGGCATATGCCGTTTGAACACCTAGACCATACGAATAACAAACTCTAAATTGAGAATGAATCATTATTTTTTGACAAGTGTTTGATTTGTGAACATAGCCGTTCCAGGGAGGCTTTAAGACCAAGCGGTATCCTCTGCCGGCTGGTCGCTCTCAGCGTCAGCGAGCGGGACTCTAACGGAGTTGGGTTTTTAACGACCGCGTTTCGACTTCAGCAAATCAGTTTGAGCGAATCAAAAATACAGAAAAAAAAAATGTAATTTTGTGAAATAGCCTATTATTGCAATTTAACAAAACCGTTTTCTATTTTAATATACTTGAAAATATAATTTATTCCTGTGAAGCAAAGCTGAATATTCAGCATCATTATTCCAGATTTTAGTGTCACATGATCCTTCACAAATCATTCTAATATGCTGATTTATAATCAATGTTGGAAACAGTTATAATAATAATAATTTATGCATTTAGCAGACGCTTTTATCCAAAGCGACTTACAGTGCATTCAGGCTATACATTT
>NW_015557081.1:1942-2399 GCF_001515605.1 Sinocyclocheilus anshuiensis
GATCTTCAGAAATCATAATAATATGCTGATTTATTATCAATGTTGGAAACAGTTGTGTTGCTTAATATTTTTTGGGACCTGTGATATTTTTTCAGGATTCTTTGATAAATAAAAAGGTTAAAAAGAACAGTATTTATTCAAAATAAAAAACGGTGTTAAATATACACAACTATTCCAAAAAAAAAAAAAAGTTTGGGGTCAGTAAATTTCTTTTTTTTCTTCTTCTTTTTTTCTTTTAAAAGAAACTTTTGGAATACTTTTATTCAGCATGAAATAAAAATAATCTAAAAAATATATACAAAAAAAAAAAAAGTTTGGGGTCAGTAAATTTCTTTTTTTTCTTCTTCTTTTTTTCTTTTAAAAGAAACTTTTGGAATACTTTTATTCAGCTAGGATGTGTTAAATTGATAAAAAGTGATATTGTTAGAAAAGATTTCTATTTTGAATAAATTCTGTT
>NW_015557081.1:2627-6257 GCF_001515605.1 Sinocyclocheilus anshuiensis
ATATATATATATATATATATATATATATATATATATCTATATAATAGGCCTATGTGTGTATCCCTTATTCTGTCCCTTATTTTTCTATGAAAAAACCACGATTGTCCCTTATTTTCCTTTTCTGAAGTTGGCAACCACAGGAAGAAATAGACATGAAGAAACTGTAGTCTCAAGGTTTAGATTTTGTCATACTGCTCTTATGCTGCCTTCTAGGGCTGTTCGATTCCGAATTTTTTGGAATCGAGTCCGATTCCTGGTTCTGGAATCGATGGGAATCGATTCTAAGAATCGATTCCTCACTGTTGTTTTCGATTCTTTCTCGATTCTTGTTTTTTAGATTGAAGGAATCTATAATCTCACCATGACTGCAGGATAAAAGTCGTAGAAAGTATCCTTCTCATAATATAAAGCTTTATTTGTAATAAAAAAAAATGACGATACATAAATTGTAAATTTGTCTGCTTTGCCCGTGAAATTAGTCATAGCCCACAGCTCTGCAGGGACATGCGTTTATCGCATGAATTGAACATGACATGAAGTGTCTAAAATAAATGTGCACAGTTCAGCTGAATGATGAAGTTTACTTTGACTGTATGCTTTTCACAAAATTAACAAACTGTACACTGAAACAAAATAACCAGAACATTAACATTAACTGATAGAGCTCGTGGTTTATCTGTCAATCAGATGCGCTCTCAGCCACTGATCTATGCTCGGGACGTTTTCTTTCATAATTATCATTGGCTGATAGAAATGTAAAAAAAAAAAAGAAAAGGATTTTAGATGGAAACATAAATTGTAAATTTGTCTGCTTTGCCCGTGAAATTAGTCATAGCCCACAGCTCTGCAGGGACATGCGTTTATCGCATGAATTGAACATGACATGAAGTGTCTAAAATAAATGTGCACAGTTCAGCTGAATGATGAAGTTTACTTTGACTGTATGCTTTTCACAAAATTAACAAACTGTACACTGAAACAAAATAACCAGAACATTAACATTAACTGATAGAGCTCGTGGTTTATCTGTCAATCAGATGCGCTCTCCGCTCTCAGCCTATGCTCGGGACGTTTTCTTTCATAATTATCATTGGCTGATAGAAATGTAAAAAAAAAAAAGAAAAGGATTTTAGATGGAAATAAGATCAAGACCCTTGATCACGTCATGATATATTCTGTCGTGCAGCGTTTAAATGTGTGCAGCCTTCCGTTTGAGAGGCACCCATATATAAGCTTTGTTGAACTGAAAATGAGGAGTCGATTCCCCTTGATGGAATTGATTCCAACCTTTGAAATCGACTCTCAATTCCCAACGCCTCGGAATCGATTCCCAGCCCAACTGCCTTTACGTGCTATCAGAATGATCGTAAATACGAGTTTCCTAATCGGAAATTATTTGTGAACGCCTCTCAAGTCGTATTTATTTACTACTGGGAAATTAGGAAATAATTTTGATACCAGAGTTCCGAGTTGGGCGGGTCGGGTCATAATCTTTAAACATGGTGGAAGGACAACCATTGCTGCTGTCAATGCTGTTCTCACAACAACTGCATCCCTTTGTCTTGTCGCTAAAGTAGTGTATTTATAGGCTAGATGTGAACGATCATTCGAAGCATATTGTATGTTTTATAAGCAGTGAAATAAGCATGTATTTGACCGAAATTCCAGAATTGTCAGCAAACTGCACGTGTAGCGCGGTGAATGTTTATGATAGTCAACCAATGGGATGCTACATTTTATTCTTTCCGACATTAAAGCACTTGAATATGACAAGCTCGTAATCACGACTTCATAAGTGGGAAATAGGAAATTTCCGATAACAAATGAAGGCAGCATTAGTCATGCAGGTCATTTTGTTAATGGTTACGCATCAAAACATTTATAGTGGACAAATGCAAAGTTGATGAAAGTAAAAGGATAGTTCACCCAAAAAAATGAAAATTTTGTTATTAATTACTCACCCTCATGTCGTTCCAAACCTTGTTCATCTTCAGAACACACATTAAAGGGGTGGTTGAGATTGCTGACCTCGAGGAGGGGGGAGGGATAAGGTGATAATTTTTGTATTTAAAGGACACTGGTTGATCAGGATAAAGGGGTAGATGATCCTGACTAACACTCCTTATCAGTAGTTGGCGGTAATGCACCTAAAAGTTGTATGCCAGCCGCCATTAAAACACAAAAAAGAAGAAGAAGATTTATGAAGGTAGAATGACGTCAAAAAGATTTGCATACGCAGGGTAATATTTGTGGAAGTGTACATAAGACTGTAAGCGTAAATTAAATTTGCATGCGCAAGAGAAGCTTTGTAAAGGTGTAAATCGTGTTACAAGCGCAAGAAAAAAATATTTGCAGCATTTTACTGTTACTCGTAAGTGTAATTCATGTATTGCAGCATGAAACTGCAGCTTCATGCTAACGCAAAATAAATATGATCTGCATGCTTCTGACTTCCATTTTTCCACGCTTACACTTTTGGCACGTTTTTTTCGCCAAAAGACGGTCAAAAGCACTGCAAGCCTGTGAACAGAGATTTGCAAGCGAAAACAACAGTTTAAAGAACTGCAAAACGGATTGACTGCGTAGAACCAATCTGTGTGTGTAAAAAAACTAACTGTTGCAAATGTCTACATGACTTGTTGTGCATGTGGGGCAAAAAGTTCCCGAAATAAACCGATATGTACAGCTCCGTCTTTCTTTTCTCTGCGCTTATAGTTTTGGCACGATTCTCTCACTAACTGAGTTTTGCAAGCGTGAGGGGGAGGGCGGGGCCACCTTCTTATTGTAGCCAATCAAATGAGCCTCTCGCTGACTCTCCATTTACTCTTATCTGATTGGTCCAATAAACACATCATACCCAAGACATTAATCTTCATTTAGTTCAGGATCGTTCTTGCTGTCGGAATGGTACTTTTAACGTACACGTACAGTAAAAAAATAAATTAAAAAATAACTTAATTAAAACATGCTCCTTTCATAAGCTGTGTTCCTTTAGGCTAGACTCCCATGTGTCATACTGAATTGCGAGCTGGTGTTAACATTATTTGGTTTGGCTTTACATTGAAATGTCATAATCTACTTACACCAGTGAGCTGATGTTAAACTTTATAATCAAAATTATGTTATGTGACAAAATTATGTTATGTAGCGCGGTGAATGTTTATGATAGTCAACCAATGGGATGCTACATTTTCTTCTTTCCGACATTAAAGCACTTGAATATGACAAACTCGTAATCACGACTTCATAAGTGGAAATTTCCAATAGCACGTGAAGGCAGCATTAATAGCAATTTGAATAGAATAGATAGACATGAAACCGGAAAGTGTGAGTATTGTAATCGGGAGGAAAATGTAGAGCATGTTATAATGAAATGTCCAAGATACAGTAAGGAAAGCAATATACTGATTGCTGACCTCGAGGAGGGGGGAGGGATAAGGTGATCATTTTTGTATTTAAAGGACACTGGTTGATCAGGATAAAAATGTCTTTATTTAGTAACAATTCACATACAAATTGACAATAAAAGCAAAAATTTCAATAAATTCACAGAAACAATGAGGTTGATTATTGCTGTGGCGGGTTTCCCAATAATCTATGACGTGTCCCTGTTTGCGTACAGGGAAATAA
>NW_015557081.1:6351-6821 GCF_001515605.1 Sinocyclocheilus anshuiensis
GTTTCTGATATTGTTGGTGTTCCTGGTGAGTTGCTGATGTGCATTAACGTTATAGGAATAATAATCTAATGATATAATAAATAATAGTATAATAGTCCCTGTTCACTTTTAAACTTTTAAAACAATTTTCCTGATTATACTTAAGTAACATTTTCAGTGCAGGACTTTTAGTTGTATCAGAGTATTTTTACAGTGCGGTATTAGTGCTTTATACATTATGAGGTAAAGGATCTTAATACTTTGTCCACAACAATATTTAATGAGGTTAACTTTACGTTACCCTCCTTGTGGTCAGTCTGAACAAGATCAACAAGCGTGTTTGCTTTGCGACCCCTTTAAATACAAGATAAGCATTCGATCTACGTCAGAGAGTCCACGAATCTTTCTACAGCGTTGTTGGCAGGGCGGCCAGAGCGATTTTTGACGCTCTCGACGGTGGCGGTGTGAACGCACAGTTAGGCAGTTGACTT
>NW_015557081.1:7164-14246 GCF_001515605.1 Sinocyclocheilus anshuiensis
AATACAAGATAAGCATTCGATCTACGTCAGAGCGCCCACGAATCTTTCTACAGCGTTGTTGGCAGGGCGGCCAGAGCGATTTTTGACGCTCTCGACGGCGGCGGTGTGAACGCACAGTAAGTGGCGATATGCGCAAAGATCGCAACTCGCCATAAAACTAAGAAGAAGAAGATTGCTTTGGAATGGAAGCAACGTCTCACAGCTCGCGTCTGGATTTAAGATATACTTTTATCTGCCTGCTTATTATCCGTACAGCTGGGCGGTATTAATTGATTAGCAACACTGGCGCTTTTCCACTGCATGGTACGGCTCGGCACGGTTTGCGTTTCCACTGCAGTTCAGTATCGCTTTAGAGTGGGCGGGGTTATTCACATGTCGTTATAGTTGCGCCGCCTCTACTGCCGCGACTCCTAAAAAACTTTTTCTTAGGCGAAAATACCAAAAAACGCCCTGAGCTTAAGTGGTTTAATATAGGAAAACATGAAACTGGTCAATGTATTTTTTTGTAATCAGGCAGAAACAATAGAGCATGTTTTAATAAAATGTAAAAAATATGAAAAAGAAAGGTTAAAACTCATTAAGGAAGTAAGAAACATGGGTGTTGAATCATTTAATTTGTCAAACCTCTTGAAAGAGCATGCAGAACAAGGTAAAATATATGGTGCTATTGTTAAATACATTAAAGGAATAGGATTAATCAGGAGAATTTAGGAATGTGTGTGTTGTTTTTTTTTTTATATAAAATATAGATAAATATAAATATGTATTTATTAGTGCTCCACACTCCAGTCCAGTTGGTGGCGGTAAATGCACCAGAAGTTGGTTTGCCATCCGCCATAAAACGTTATTAGAAGAAGAAGAAGAACAACAATGGAGCATATGGTGTTCTTCATTATCGGCATGTGGAAGTGTTTACCTGCAAGACGAAGGCGTTTGTTTCAAAAGAGGCTGATGGCAGCCAAACGAAACACAGCTGAAAAATACAAGAGAGTTGGGGAACTCTTACACCAACACGCAGACGACGACAACACTTGGCTCGACGGCGCGCAAGGGTAAGCATCTAAAAGCACATCACTAGCTAACTTTTATCTCTGTCGCAAAGCAAATAATGAACTTAACTGCCAGTATAACATATTAAAATGCGTATTCTGTGTATTACAGAGCTTCCACATTTCGCAAAAAAGTCGCCGCAACAGACCATCTGTTTGGACATTTAACACATAACACTAAGGCCGCAGCTAGTAAAAACGGTATGCAAGAGTTGAATGACAACAGTCTTGAGCACATTTCCAACGCAAAACGAATAAAAATCAACACGGATGATTCAAGACACATCGCGGCTCTTATTCTTGCCCGTGGAGGGAGTAAAGGCATCCCTCTGAAGAACATCAGGATGCTGGCAGGAGTTCCTTTGATCGGATGGGTGATCAGAGCAGCGCTGGACTCTGGGGTGTTTGACAGGTCATTGAATGGGACGTCACTCACTCAGTGATTGGTTGGTTGTGCTGTGTGGCAGTAGACGTTATGCTGTTTATGTTTTTGCAGTGTTTGGGTGTCCACTGATCATGATGAGATCGCGAGCGTGGCCAGGGCTTGGGGGGCTCAAGTGCACAGGAGGAGTCCAGAGGTGTCCAAAGACTCCTCTAGCTCACTGGACACCATCCGGGAGTTCAGCAGACTAAACCCAGGTTGTGTAACAGGCTCTGTTGCAGTCACATTCCATTGCACAAGTTAGTTAGTTCTGTATTTAAGGGGTGTAACTACAGCTTGTAAAACGAGTATGTCCACCTACTACCGCTTGCTTTAGAGTAAAACAAACATAGAACCAGGGAACAAGCCACATAATCAAGTTGTCATGCTTGACAACTTGTTTCACCCGCCTTGTCTTTATTTTCATTGTGAATGAAACCAGAAAAACAGACTCTACAGCTGACAAATATTCATGCTCTGATACAGAAGAACGTTTATAATGTTGTTTTATTGTGGTATTTACCTGGGAAGTAAGGATTTTTTAATTTCAAAATCTGGTTCTGGTGAACTATATTTATTGCCGCTTAACAAAAACGTGAGAGAGACACAACACAGCTTGTTCCTCAAGGTTGCAAGCCTCAAAACCTTGCTAGATTTGGCACATTTCCCAAAATATAGAGGTACGGTTAACATTCTTATTGTTAAGGCTTGAGTAGTGTTTTTTTCAGCTTTTTTGTCCTCTGGAGGTTAAAAAAGGTGGGAAAATATACTCTAAAAATACTAGTGCCGGGCAATGATTAATCGCATCCAGAATAAAAGTTTTTGTGAACTGTGTATATTTATTATGAATATATAAAGACACACACATACAGTATATATTTAGAAAATATTTATATGTATATATTTATAATCATATAATTTATTTTCTATATAAATATATTTAATATATCAACATAAGATATTTTTCTTAAATATATACATGCATGTGTGTGTCTTTATATATACATAATAAATATACACCGTACACACACGTATATTATGTTCACAAAAACATGTTGCAGGTGTTGACGTCATCTGTAACATCCAGGCCACGTCTCCATGTCTGCACCCTCACCATCTCAAACAGGCTGTGGAGTGCATCACCAAAGAAGGGTGTGATTCAGTCTTTTCTGTGGTCCGGCGACACCATTTCCGATGGCAAGAGGTCAAGGACGAAGGTTTGCTGGAGTGCATTCTGTAAATGTTCAGTTTGGGGTCAGTACAGATTTTTAAGGGGAAATTTTACCTTTATTCACCAAGGAAGCATTACATTGCTTAAAAGTAACAGTAAAGACATTTACAAAAATAAGTTGTTCTTTTGAACCTTCTATTCATTAGAGAATCCTGAACACAAATGTATCACAGTTTACACCAAAATATTAAGCAGCACAACTGTTTTCAACATTGGTAATAATAGGAAACGTTTCTAATTATTATTAGCAACAGATCAGCATATTGGAATGATTTCTGAAGCGGAGTACTGACGTAATGACTGCTGATAATTTAGATTTGCCATTACAGGAATAAATTCTGTTTTAAAATATATTAAAATATCAAACAGTTATGTTAAATTGTAATAATTTTTCACACTATTAATGTTTTCTTTTTTTGATCAAATAAATGCAGCCTTGATGGGCGTAAGAGATTATTGCATGTTGAAAACTCTAACCTTTTATTTATATTCCAGGCTGCCAATGTACTGAGCCGCTGAACCTGAACCCAGCTTGCAGGCTGCGGCGTCAGGACTGGGAAGGAGAACTGTGCGAAAATGGCTCTTTTTACTTCGCTACTAAAGAACTTGTAAAAAACGGGCTTCTTCAGGTAACATTTTGGGTTTT
The DNA here is from genome assembly GCF_001515605.1 of Sinocyclocheilus anshuiensis. Lineage (NCBI taxonomy): Eukaryota > Metazoa > Chordata > Actinopteri > Cypriniformes > Cyprinidae > Sinocyclocheilus > Sinocyclocheilus anshuiensis. Next base: position 10,512 of record NW_015557081.1, read on the forward strand.
AAAATGATTAAAGGCCACCATTTAACTTAATGAGCTACATAATATGTGACCAAAAAAAGCTTGACATAATAATCCATTGGCAAGAAAGCATATTATCAGTCTCTTTGTATCTTGCATTCCACAGGGTGGAAAAATGAAGTACTTTGAGATGAAGCCCGAGCACAGTGTGGATATTGATGTTGACATAGACTGGCCCGTAGCTGAACAGAGAGTGCTGAGGTGAAGAAACCATAGTCTCCACGCAACTTTATATTAGCAAACAATCACAGTGCAAACTAGTGTCGTCAAAAGGCCCGGTATTTCGGTACCAAGTCGGTACTAAAAAAATGAAAACGTTACGGTACCAGGTTTTTTTAAGTACCGGTGGTACCGAGTACCCGGTCAACCCGGTTCTTGATGCGCTAACCGAAAGCTATCCTCTTCCAGTGTTGCCAAGTCTGCGGTTTTCCCGCGGAATTGGGCTGCTTTAACACTGTTGCCGCGGGTTGTTTTTCATGTCCGCGGGTTGAAAAACGACCCCATTAACGTGATATTTAGCCCCTGGAATGCGAATTTTACCTGGGGAACCCCGCCAAAACGTGCGTATTTTATCCTCAGAACGTGATTTTTAACGAGGACCCCCTCGAAACGTGATTGGGCGGGTTTTGTTGTGGTACCGTGACAACACTAGTGCAAACAGTGCAAAGTCTGAACCCTGTGGGTGTGTGTATTTGATACAGGTTTGGTTACTTCGGTAAGGACAAACCTGAAGTTGTGAAGCTTCTGCTGTGTAACTTGTCAGGATGTCTGACAGACGGTCAGATCTACATCTCAGCAAATAGAGAGGAGATGGTGTCCATCAACACCAGAGACCAGGCCGGCATCGACATGCTGAAGAAAGAGGAAGTGAAGGTGATTCTGGCTTGTTTGGCAACCTTGTGTTTCCCACCCCCGACCTCTACCAACCCCCACACAACAATAGACCCATCCTTCGTATCCCATCATGCAACTGGGACCCCTCTTGTTTTTGTCTTTTAATTCAATATAACTTCGGTATAAAATGCACAATTTGATATTTCACTTTTAAAAACGGCTGTTTTTAACAGTTTAAGTGTAATGTTGTGCAGTTTGATGATTTTTCGTGGGTTCTGCTGATCCCACCATTGATGATCACAGGGGCTCAAACACACAAGTACTCAGAAGTCTCCTTTGGCTGCTTATCTTTGCGCAGTGGCAGTATCGTAGCCTATGAGGTTTATCTGAGGCGCGATTATTGCTAATTGAAAACTTTACCCAATACCCCGCCGTGACGACTTGAAATATAGTCGGCACTGGCAATTTTTGACGGTCTTTACGGAGACTGATCTATTAGTTAAAAATATAGTCAGCACTGGCAATTTTTGACGGTCTTTACGGAGACTGATCTATTAGTTAAAGAAAGAAATTAGCAAAAAATTAATACTAATTTAAAATGTATACGTGTTTGTTTTTCCCCCTCTCCTCTAGGTTATTATGATCGAAAAAGACCCCATAGCAAAAGCCTTGGCTGACAAGCTCTCACAGAGAATGAGCTGTCTGATCCTGCAGGATGTGGACGACAAACTGGAGAAGGTGCAGGAGCTCATGGAGGAAGAAGGGCTGGAGTGGAAAGAGGTGGCATATTTAGGTGAGACAGGAGCTCTACGTTTCTCCCGGTTACATCAGCCAAATGCCATGATCAGTAAGAACATGGTGTATCTTAGGAATGTTGGTGTGACTAATACATGTTTAAAAGATTGTACCTCAATATTAACTACAAATACTAAAACCTAATCCTTTTATAATGTAATCTTTCATTAGAATGACTTAAACACACCACTGTTTCCTTAAAATGACTATCAGTCAAAAGACAGAATGATTTCTCAAAATATTTTTCCTGGCTTCTGTCTATCAGGAAACGATGAGCCGGATGTAAAGTGCCTGGAACTGGCAGGGTTGAGCGCAGTACCTGTGGATGCCCCAACGGTGGCGCTCAACCATGCCAAATACATCTGCCGCAACGCAGCGGGTCACGGAGCCGTGCGAGAGTTTGCCGAACACATCCTACTGCTGAAAAAGAAGGCCAAGTCTCAGATGGAGCAGGATAGCATTTGCAGAAACACATTTTAGGAGAGATAGAGGTGTTCAGATATGCAAGATATAAATCAATAAATTTCTGTTTAAGGATATCCTTTTCATGTTTAACTTAAATGTTGAGAATAATTCTGTGATATATAGTAATGATGAAGGGAATAATGTGATTGATACTACCATGAAAAATTGTTTTTCCATAATCATAAAATTAAATTGTTGAAAGCAAGGCTGCTAATTCAGGGTTCCCACACATCCTGGAAATCCTGGAAAATTAATGACCAATTTTTCAGTCCTGGAAATAGGGTTGCCAACCGTCCCGTATTAGCCGGGTCGTCCTGAATATTGGGCTAAATTTATGTGTCCTGTACGTGACCTCCATTGCCCCGTTTCTTGACTGCTAACCACTGACTGATACAACAGCAGCAGTGCTGAATACTGATCACCGACACCAATCACAGCCACCCTCACGCAGTATAGGCCTTCGGTAAGCAAATCAGAAATCGTGAATATAACTGTCCGAGGAACTTGACTTCAGTAAATCAGTTTTGCCGAATAAAAACAACGTGATAATTTTTCATGAGTCCAACATTGAGCCGCGCAAGAAAACATACAATCTACATAAGACGTGATCAATAAGGGAAGCCTTCTTTCACTAGGCCTATTGTAATGTAAAATAGAGAAAAAACATTTTAGTAACTAATAGCTTATTCTTAACCTTGGACCTTATTCTTGAAACACAAAATGGCCCATAAAAAAAAGTGTCAAGCACCAAAAGCAGCCCATAAATCTATAAGTTGTCTTTAATTGAGCCGCCGTCAGAATGAGAGCCCAAACAGCTGTTAAAAACATCACAATAATCCACACAACTCCAGTATGTCAGTGTATTGTGAAGTGAAAAACTGCGACTATAATCCATAATAATGCCTTCTGAAAAAGTCCATCCCCTGTTGTCCTCTCACATCAGAATCCACCGACATGTTTGTTTGGACTGTTTTCGCTTGTAAACTATATCAGATACAAGACTCGTTTAATTCAAGTCTTAGTGATGAATTTGTTTTTATGAACACACAGACTTTCACTTCACAAGATACAGTGTATGACCTGAGGGTGAGTACATTTTATGCAAATTTTCATTTTTGAGTGAACTACTCTTGTTACAAACACTAAAAAAACAGTGGTACAGAATGTATGAACTATGAACAGAGTTTAAGTACTTACTTACCGAGCACTATGAGAGTGTACAGCCTGAATGCGATTCGGATATCATCCGCTATGTTGACGTTATCATGTGACCTACGACGTTATAACAAGCGCAACAACTTAAAAGATATGAGTGACAGGTTTAATTCATCTATCTGTAAGTATCTTGATAATGATGAAACTTGCCCATTTTGTGGTCTTGTTGAAGAAACAGCTGCCCTTTTTTGTGATTGTAGTATAGCAATACATTTTGGGTTGATTTAAGTTCTTATATTTTCAACTCCACTAATGTGATCCAGTTTTATCCTTAAAAGCATTTTTAAAAAATGTATTACGAAAACCCAAAATCGTTATCTCTTGAATATCTTAATTATTTTGTGCAAAATGTTTTATCCACAAGCAAAAGTGGCTTAAATCTCCTTTGTTTGATTCTTTTTCTTGTTG